>NW_016826376.1:463948-521433 GCF_001698545.2 Rhinopithecus bieti
CGCAGTATTGGGGTGGGAGTTACCCGATTTTCCAGGTGTTGTGTGTCTCAGTTCCCCTGGCTAGGAAAACGGATCCCCTTCCCCCTTGCGCTTCCAGGTGAGGCGATGCCTCGCCCTGCTTCAGCTCTCGCTGGTCAGGCTGCAGCAGCTGACCAGCACCGATTGTCCGGCACTCCCTAGTGAGATGACCCCAGTACCTCAGTTGAAAATGCAGAAATCACCGGTCTTCTGTGTCGCTCGCGCTGGGAGTTGGAGACTGGAGCTGTTCCTATTCGGCCATCTTGCTCCGCCCCCCCATGACCTTCTTTATTTCTTTTTTTGTTTGTTTGTTTTGTTTTTTGGAGATGGAGTCTTGCTCTGCACCCAGTCTGGAGTGCAATAGTGCAATCTCAGCTCACTGCAAGCTCTGCCTCCTGGGTTCAAGCAATTCTCCCTCCCTCAGCTTCTCAGGTAGCTGAGATTACAGGCACCCACAACCACGCCTGGCTAATTTTTGTATTTTTAGTAGAGACAGGGTTTTGCCATGTTGGTCAGGCTGCTCTCTAACTCCTGACCTCAGGTGATCCGCCTGCCTCGGCCTCCCAAAATGCTGGGATAACAGGCATGAGCCACCATGCCGGCCCATCTTTATTTCTTAATAGAACCTAGCATGAACTGAAAAATTCTTAATTTATTTGTTTATTTATTTAGTATTTCATTCTTGCTCTTGAAAGTACACTTCAGGGAGCCAAGATGTTGACTGTCTTGCTCACTGTGTTCTCAGATCCTACAACCATGCCAGGCATAAACTTGAATGAATGACAGAAATGGCCCATGTTTCCATGGAGCAAATAATCTAGTAAGGCAAAAATATAATAAGTAATTGCAGAATCTTTTACAGCCTCATTTGGAGAATCAGAATTCCAACTCAGAAAGCTATACTTTTTTTTTTCTTTTTTTTTTTTTTTTTTTGAGACGTAGTCTTGCACTGTTGCCCAGGCTGGAGTATAGTGGCGTGATCTCAGCTCACTGCAAACTCTGCCTCCTGGGTTCACGCTATTCCCCTGCCTCAACCTCCCAAGTAGCTGGGTCTACAGGCACCCACCACCACGCCCAGCTAATTTTTTGTACTTTTAGTAGAGACGGGGTTTCACCGTGTTAGCCAGGATGGTCTTGATCTCCTGACCTCGCGATCCGCCCTCCGCAGCCTCCCAAAGTGCTGGGATTACAGGTGTGAGCCACCGCGCCCAGCTAGAAAGCTGTACTTTTCCCATAGCCTTGTCCTACATTCACTATTCCATTTGGCTAAGGAAAAGTCCAGATGTAAGCAATCATGCCACTTTCACCCCAGAGGATATTGGTTTTGGTACTAATCTAAGTTCATAGTCTTAAAATTTGTTTGATCACTTATTTTTATCAGTAATCAGTTTTTGAAGAACCTTGCCAATACATGTTTATTTATTTACAAATGATGTATGTGCCACAGTGATAACATATTACGTACATTTTAAAATATAAACAAAAATCAAAATGTAAACATATAAGATAAAAAATAGAAATTCTGTTTTCTGTTCTCCTCTTTGCATCATCTTGTGTACCCTCTGTGATATGTACAACTCATTTTGAACATCACTAAATAAAGAAATTTTTACCTAGAGATAAGAGGTTGTTGGGAATGAAAAGTGGGAGAGGGTCTAAATCCAAGGGCAGTACAAGAGAATTCTGTGGGACAGTAGTAGCAGCAAAAAGAATCTACCCAAATGTTAAAACTAGTACAACTATACAAACCAAAACTAATGATTACAATATGTAAAGTTTTAAAACTTTATGAAAACAAACAAACAAAAAAGAAATTAAAGAGCAGTTATACATTGGGCATTTTATTTTCTGACCACAAAAAAAACTCTATTTTAGTGGCCGGGCGCGGTGGCTCAAGCCTGTAATCCCAGCACTTTGGGAGGCCGAGACGGGCGGATCACAAGGTCAGGAGATCGAGACCATCCTGGCTAACACGGTGAAACCCCGTCTCTACTAAAAAAAAAAATACAAAAAACTAGCCGGGCGAGGTGGTGGGCACCTGTAGTCCCAGCTACTCAGGAGGCTGAGGCAGGAGAATGGCGTGAACCCGGGAGGCGGAGCTTGCAGTGAGCTGAGATCCGGCCACTGCACTCCAGCCTGGGCAACAGAGCGAGACTCCATCTCAAAAAAAAAAAAATTCTATTTTAAAATAAAAAACCTCATTTCCATCCTAGCTCTGCTTTTCCCTCCAGAAATAGATCAGAATCACATAAAATCACAGACAATAATGTGCCTTTACAAGCACCTCATTGATCCTTGAACCTTATAGCTGACTGTGGCAGATGGCTGCCACAATATCCTCCACTCCACATGCTGTCCTCTGCAATGTGACCTTGCCACCTACTCATCAGTGGTGCAGTTCCTCTTCCCTTGAACCTGGTCTGGGCCTAATGTCTCCCTTATAACTGATAACATACATGAACTCACAGGCAACGTCAGAAAACGTCATCCAGTTTCTGGCCAAGTCTCTCAGAGCATTTTCTCTCAGAACCCAGCTTCTATACTGAGAGAAGCCCAAATCACACAGAGCTACACAGACTGGCTCTCTGTCCAGTTGACAGGCCTAGACAAGGCCAGTTTTGAGTCATTCCATCCCAAGTGGGAATTCCAAAGAGTTCCAGCTTCCAACTGCTGGAGTCACCCTCGGGTATTTCAGTCTTCCCAGCTTGAGGCCCCAGACAGTGTGGAGCCAAGATAAGCCAGACCCATTGTACCCTGTCTGAATTTCAGACCTAAGGATTCCAGGAGCCTCATAAAACGGTTGTTGTTGTAAGCTGCTAAATTTTGGGATGGTTTAATAGACGGATACTTCTTGTCTCCTACTCATTATCCATCCTGCCCTTCTTCCTTGCCAATAGAATCCTGATTTTGTTTAGAGAGCTCTGTTAAAAATACTAAATAGCCTAGCTTTCCTTGCAGCGAAGTATGACCAATTAACACAATCGTAAATAAGAGGAAGTAAGTAGAAGTTGCCAGTTGGAGCTTCTAAAAATAAAAAATAAATTAAAGCTTTTTTAGGAGACAGAGGAGATGGCTACTTTCTATGGCCTTTTGTCTTTTTTTTTTTTCTTTCTGTATCTTTCCTGCCTCACTTGCAGTTTTGATGCCCAGAAGGGAAGGGGCCATCTTGCCACAGGGAGTTTGAAAACCAGTCTAGAAATGGTGGTGTGAAGTGATGGAAATACACTGATTTCATCATGACCTTATGGAGCCATCACACCGGGCTGAACTGTCCACCTTGAACTGCCTGTTACATAAGATGTCCTCCACGTTTATGCAACCTTTGGTTAGCATGTTCTGCCACATGCTGCCAAACATAACCTCAAAAAGACGGCCCAGCAAGTAACAGAACCTACATAGATTTTGTTGGGCAGGATCTGGTTTCATGGGGCTTCAAAGGGTCCCATATTTCGTTTAATGCTCTGCTATCCTTGTCTTGAAATTTCTAATAATTTGATATTTGAATTTATGGTAGTATAAGTGAAGTCCAGTGAGACAATGGAGCATGCATATGAGCAAGGGAAATAGAGATAATGAGTGTGTCTATTTTCTTTGCCTCTCATTTGTATATAATGTTCACAATGCCCCAATGAGCACGGGATTCCAATGGATCCATAATGCACGGACGTTCAGGGAGACATGCACGATAAGGTAAATGTATTATATCTAAGACTGGATAAGTGGGATGAGAGGGAGGCAATGAAAGCTCCAAAAGGCCACTCTTTCTATTCAAACCAGAATTTGCTTTTAATGCGGAAAGAAGACAATGCATTTTGAGAAAACTCAATGACCCAGGAGCTCTATTATTTCATTTCTTATTCATGTTACCTTCCTGTAATAGCTTACCACTTATGTTTATGCTGAAAATGGTGACACAGAAAGCTATAGATTGAATTGTGTCCCTCCCAAAAGTCCTGCGTTGAAATCCTAACCTCTAATGTGACTGTATCTGAAGACAGGGTCTTTAAGAGGTAATTAAGGTTAAATGAGGCCAGGGACTAGGAAAGGGGTGGAGGGGAAGTGCGTCATTAACAGGACTGTGATCTGTTAAGAAGAGACCACAGTAACAAGAGGAAGCCAGAAATCTCTCTCTCTTTCTCACCACCATGTAAGGACACAGTGAGAAGGTGGCTGTTTTGCAAGCCAGGAAGAGAGCCGACATCAGAACCCTACTATGCTAGCACCCAATCTCAGACTTACAGCCTCCAGAACTGTGAGAAAATCAATTTCTGTTGTTTAAGCTGTCCAGTCTATGATATTTGGTTATGACAACTTGAGATAGTTAACACATAGAATGAAAAGGAAATATAGGGCAACTGATAGGTCCTTTTCCTTCAGTCGTTCCTTACTCATCAGGAAGCCAAAAGGACAGTACTCACAGATGTAGAAGTAAATTAAAAACAGTTGAATTGCTATTGTTCTGCATTTCTACTGTTATGGTAAGAAGGAAACACAAAAATATATACAAGCAATGAAATCCAAATGGTGTCATTACAGAGACTCCACATAAATAATTAAATTTTCCTATATTTGCATTTACAACCAGCATTGCATGTCATGACAAAGACTATGCAAGAAAGACAAAAGCCTTGCATTTTAGTATTTTTAACAGCACTTTCCCCACTTTTCTGTTTTTTTTTTTTTCTTTTTTTTTTTCAAGACAGAGTCTTGCTCTGTTGCCCAAACTAGAGTGTAGTGATGTGATCTCAGCTCACTGCAACCTCCGCCTCCTGGGTTCAAATGATTCTCATGTCTCTGCCTCCCCGTTGGCTGGGATTACAGGTGTGCGCCACCACACCCAGGTAATTTTTTTTTTTTTTTTTTTTTTTTTTGACATGGAGTCTCATTCTGTCTCCAGGTTGGAGTGCAGTGGCATGATCTCGGCTCACTGCAGTCTCTGCCTCCTGGGTTCAAGCAATTCTTTGCCTCAACCTCCTGAGTAGCTGGGATTACAGGCTCCCACCATCACTCTCAGCTAATTTTTTTGTATTTTCAGTAGAGATGGGGTTTCACCATCTTGGCCAGCATGGTCTCAAACTCCTGACCTCAGGTGTTCCACCTGCCTCGGCCTCCTAAAGTGCTGGGATTACAGGTGTGAGCCACCATGCCTGGCCTCCCCCACTTTTTGAATGAGGGTGTCCTACAAACAATGTAGCCATCCCTTTGGCTGGGGAGAGGTTTAACAGGTCCTTGAGATTTGAGGGCCCAAATTTTGCTGACTAAAAAGCCAATGATCCTTGCTATGAAATGGCAAACCATTTGGTCAAACTTCTAATGACCACACTTTGGGCTGCAGACCAGTTGTCAAACCAGGTCTTCTGTTGTATGGAAAATGGTAAGGAAAAAAAAATCACAATGCTAGGGCTTTCTAGGCTTATCTAGAAAACAAAATTAGACAGGGATTGGGTTCTGCTACTTTATTTGAGAAGTAGAATCCCAGTACAGAGAGAAGGAAAAGCAAAGTAAGAGAAGCTTAGGAAGGAACACTCAAGGTACTCAATTTCCATGGCAGTGACTAGAGCATGAACAGTCACAGATACATTGCTGGTATCTAGGTAAGTACATCTACTAAGCAACGGGGACTTCCCCAGTCAGGATGTATGATGAAATTGTGGCTCAGAAGAATCAGTTGGATGCAGGAAAGAGAGGGAATATATGTGCCTTTCTCCCCACTGCCTCCTGGGACAAAGTTCACCTCATGAAAAGTTCCCTCCCCATTTTCCTGGATCTATCATATCCTCTAGCAGACACCCAGGAAGCCGAATCTCACACCCTACAGTTTGGCATTTCAAGCCAATACAAAGTGTCAAGAGAAGTCAGAGACTCTTGGCTTGTGACTGATTGGCCGCCATGGGGGTAGTTGATATTGAGCTAGCCACTAAGGGTCTGGGAGGTCAGAGAAGACACATCTGAGATGGTACATAAGGTGTGTCGTATACAGTGGCAGTGTGCAGACTCCTTCTTACCACTTTCAGCAGTGTCTGAACGAGATAGATAAAATTTGTCTGATTATATTAACATTACAAAGAGAGAGAGAAGAAAATGCCAATTGTTAAGGGAAAGACTCTCTGTCAGTGTGTAAGTCCATCCTGCATTACTGTAAAGGAATACCTGACACTAGGTGATTTATAAGGAAAGTAGGTTTATTTGGCTCACAGTTCTGCAGATTGTACAAGCCTAATGTCAGCATCTGCTCAGCTTCTCGTGGAGACCTCAGGGAGCTTACAATAATGGCAGAAAGTGAAGGGGAGCCAGCGTGTCACATAGAGAGAGAGGGAGCAAAAGAGAGAGGAGGAGTTTCCAAGGTCTTTTAAACAACCAGCTCTCGTGTGAACTCACTGCTGCAGAGAGGGATTCATGAGGGATGCACCCCCATGACCCAAACACCTCCCGCCAGGCTCCCCTCCAACACTGGGGTTACATTTCAATGAGATTTGGAGGGGCTGCACTCCAGCCTGGGCAACAGAGCAAGACTCATCAAAAAAAAAAAAAAAAAAGGCCAGCTCTTCAATAACCTCAAAGTAAAACTGATTAAAGAGGCAGCCACAAAGCTGCAAGCCTTTCCCAAACACCAAACACCTTCCATTAAAAATTACCTGCCAGGGAGAGTAGACTAACCTAGTGCCAATGAGATTAGGAGGTTCTCCTGCCACTGAAGCCCACTATTCAGAATTGCCTCAAAACAGAAGCAGTGAAGTGAAGAGCCAGGAAGGTGTACAAAGAGCAAGCAGTAAAAGGGAAAGATCTTCAGGTTTAAAATCAACATCTAAACAAGATGTGTGCTGGCATCACTCTCACAGATAATAAATAGGCTGGATGCCTGCCCAGAATTTTGAGAGGAATTTTGCCCAGAATAACTCCAGGCCCAGCCACCAATGGTCTAAGATTTTCAAGCCCTAAGAACTCCAGGCTCTTGACTTCCACCAACAAGAAGCAGGTTGTGGAATCAGGGCCATCCCACAGGGTTACATCCTTCTCAATGCCCTCCTTATATTCAGCCTTGGGGAATAATATACAAGAACTACAGGCCCAGAGAGCAGAGCCAGGGCTGCCAGTCAGCTACCAAGGCATGGAGTCCACCGCTAGGGCAAGAAGGTGTCTTTCTTACTGCCAAGAAGATTTGATGATTGTTCTGGACTGATGTGTCTCTAATTCACCTCTGTTCTGAATTGTACTTTTATTGCTGTTATCCTCTTCCTCCTCCACCACTGTATATTGGCATGTGTAGGAGGCAGACAAAAAAAAAAAATACTAAATTTATTCATTATGGGAGCTCAAGAACCTGACAAATTCTTGGTGACTTTGAGGCAAATCCTATAATTGAATGAGACTTTGGGGATGTCAACCTATGCCTGAAAAGAAGGGTAGGTATCAATGTTGCTTACATTCATGCTTGTTGCTTACAAGGGCAGACTGGGACAAGCGCCAATCACTGCCTCTGCATTATCCTCTCTCCTGTTCTTTCATTATAGAAATCTATTTTTTATGAAGAATCAATGTGTCCAGTTAAAATATTCAGTCTCCCAGATTGAAATGATCCTGTGTCACTCTCCTGGCCACTGAAAGAGTAATATTTTTTGTTTTGTTTTGTTTTAAAGGGTGGGGTCATTTGAAATGTTGAGACAGAATCTACTGATTTTTCCCTCTGTTTTCCTACTCCCTTTTCCCTGTCTGGAATGTGAATGTGTTGCCTAGAAGACAGAGGAGCTATCTTGTGATCTTGAAAATGAAAACCTCACCAGAGATATGGCAGAATGTTTATGGCAGAGAGGGAAAGTTTAAATATTCTCACCACAAAAAAAGATAAGTGTGTGAGGTAATAAATATGTGCATTACTTTGATTTAGCCATTCTACAATTATACATATATCAAAAATGTTGTATTATATATATTATATATAGATATAATGTTGTATTATATATATACACACACACACATGTACAATTTTACTTGTCAAAACAATTTTAAGAGGAAAGCAAAAAAGAGAGAGAATGGACTTTCACAACTTTATGGATCAACTGAATTAAGTATTTTTTATAAGAAGGAGAAATGAACTCCTTGAGATAAAACTGCTGGTATTTGGGGTTGCTATGATGCACAGCCAACAGCAAACCCTATTTAATGTAGATCCCGAAGTGGAAAAGCATGACCAATAAAGCTTTTGCCAACAACTACAGACAATCACTCCATGGTGAAGTGCAGCAAAGCAGGAAATAAAGGAATAAAAATTTCTTGCCAATTGTTCAGAACAAATCAGAAGACTCCAGGCTGGTGGCTAGATGGGTTCTTCCTTTTGCCAAGTTGATACTCTGTACATTTGAGTGCCTGAGGCAAACACCATGTCTATATTTATGTGTAGGAGATTCCTGAAGGCCAAAGCAACTTGCAATATGTAAACACGGTATATATTTCATGCAGACCCAATATCTTTGTTGCATACGGTTTGGTGGGGAAAAATCAGCTATGGAATGAAAGAAATTAATATTTGAGTATTGATAACATCACATTTCTTTTTTTTTTTTTGAGGCCTTGCTCTGTTGCCCAGGCTGGAGTGCAGTGGCATGATCTTGGCTCATTACAGCCTCCACCTCCCAGGTTCAAGCAATTCTCATGCCTCAGCCTCCTGAGTAGCTGGGATTATAGATGTGCACCACCACGCCTGGTTAATTTTGGTATTTTTAGTAGAGACAAGGTTTCACCATGTTGGCTGGACGGTCTCAAACTCCTGGTCTCATGTGATCCACCTACCTCGGCCTCCCAAAGTGCTGGGATTACAGGCATGAGCCACTGCACCCAGGCAGCTATATAATCTTGATGAGTTTTAATACCATCTAAAAGTTAGAATAAGATAACTCATGTTGATGCTTAAATAATTTTATAGCATGAAAACAAAGTTAGGATATATCCAAGCACATGAATACTGAGAGACATGATTCATTGGTGCCACCAAACTAACAATTTACCCTACAAATAAATGATGCTCATAAAGACATTTGAGACAATTCAAGTTGTAGCAGCCCTCGTTCTTTCAACTTTAATAGCTTCACCTTCTGCAGCAATAGAGACCACCACGATAAAATAGTAATTCTCTAACAATTTTCTTTAGATTCTTTCAACATCAAGTACCCCCTTGTATCTCATTCTACATCATAGTGAAGCTACTTGCATTCATATCTTATCCCATTAACTAGATTATGAGCATCTCAAGAAAGAAGAAATTCTCATACTCAGTTTTTTAGTTTTCTACTCCTACTCCCTGTTAGTAGCAAGAGCTCTATAAGAATGTTCCTAGGATTGATCTCAAAGAAGCTTAAAGTCTATAAATGTCTTAAGGCCTATTGGAGAAACAAGTACAAGGAAACAAAGATGATGTTCATTCAGGAGTTCCAGCTTTTGAACTTGTTCAGTCATCATCACAGCCACTACCTGTTGAACACTATCTCCTCACAAAGCACTCTAGGTGAAGTATCACTAATCCTTTCAGAAAAACTGCAAGCTAAAGATAACATCTCCATTTTAGATGGAAAAATTGAAGCTCGAAGAGGTTATGTGATTTGCCACTGGCCACAAAATTATTAAATTACAGATACTGATGATTAAAATCCAGGTTTGTACCATTGCAAAACCCGTTTTCTTATTACTTCTTCACACTGAGTGCCTGTACTACAAATTTCCAGAAAATGCAACTCTGTGCTCAGGACAGACATCATGAGCATGTATCCTACATAGGGCCCTACTCATAGAAAGGCCCAGGCATGGTCTAACGCTCCACTGTCACTGGTTTGAAATCCGTAATAAGTTACAGACAAGAGGCTCTGCCTTTTCATTTTGCACTGGTCTCCACAAATTGTGTAGCTGGTCCTGTTGGCGCTCATATGAGAAGCATTTTGCCAGGTTGCACTTAACCTTTTGTAAACTAAGTTTCTTTTTCTCAAACATGGTGGCTGCAAGTAGAATGGGTGCACACTGTGAGTTTTCTACTTAAAACATCTCTCCCCAGTATTTACCCCCAAAATATTACCTCAACACAAGCATTCCCTTAAGTTCACAAAAAAATTCCCCTCACAAAGTTTTATACATCCCATGATCTCACATCACTCACCTTGAATACCCTTTTTATTTCTTTACTCCAAGCCAAATCATTTCCAAAACACTCTTTTAATTCCCCTTAATACCATTGCAAGGGCATGCTTTAATAAAACCCCCTAATCTATACTAGTAAGGAGATAAATTATTGGGTAGTTATTCACAACACAAAGAATTATTCACCATGGACTCCTTTAAATGTACACTGAGAGCTCATTCCTTGTTTACGAGCCATTAACCACTTGAGAGGTTATGATGTGGAGAGACAAACTGGAGGACTGGCTACTCCAAAGCTGAAGTCGGGGTTGTGGGGCTTAAACCACTGATTTAGGATAACAGATGGCATGGAAAGTGGGCCAGATAAAGGAATCCAGTGAGAAGAGAGTCCACGATAACAATACAACTTACAACATCACCACAAAGGTGTATTTGAGGCTCAATTCAAGGTGGATACTAAGGCTTAAAAATCGGTGTAGAATTAGGCTGTTATGCCCAGAAGGAAATGTTAAGAATATGTAGTGGGATGATCTGTGATGATTTGAAGCTTAGCTTAACTGACTAACCAATGGGAACTTTGGCCTGAACTACCATATGAACAATCGGATCTCTACACATCTCCGCCTGAGTGTTCTGTGCTGTGATCCCGCTCAGGCTGGATTCATCATCTTCTGATGATGGGAGGGTGGTATGCCCCAATGATAGGTGAATCTTCAGATTCTAGAGCATCAGCCTTTATCTTCATTGTACTCTGAGTGGCCTTAAGGTCCAGTCCCTGATT
Organism: Rhinopithecus bieti; assembly: GCF_001698545.2. Classification (NCBI taxonomy): domain Eukaryota; kingdom Metazoa; phylum Chordata; class Mammalia; order Primates; family Cercopithecidae; genus Rhinopithecus; species Rhinopithecus bieti. The sequence goes on from NW_016826376.1 coordinate 474,870, forward strand.
CAAAAGTATATGAGACAACTTGGTCCAGGGACATTGGTTTTGAATGGCACATGACATGGTGTAGTTCTCCCAAATCCAGTGTCATGATACAGGGCACATATAGTTCAGTACCTATGCCAGGGACAACTGTACTTGGGGAAAGATGGCCTAGAGTAATAAATCCCTCCATACCCATACAGACACCAAACTAGAATCTTCCAAGACATACTAAAGTAAAAGAGAACAGGGATATCTATCTACATGTAAATTCGATAACACCTGCTTACAATCTCCTGTAGGTGTTCTATTTAGTTAGAATAAAATGCATCCTCCTCATCATGCCCCATCACTCCTGGCCCAGCCTCTCCAGCCTCATCTCTTCCCACTATCCCTTATTCCTCACCCTGGCCAACTCTGCTCTAGTCACATTGATCATCTTGCTGTTTCTTGAATAGATAGAGCTTGGATGCATTGTGTAGCATTTGCACTTGCTATTCCAGCTGAGTATCCTCTCAGACCCCAGATTTTTGCACAGCTGACTCTTTCATATCATTTGGAGCTCATATTAGATTGATCTCTTAAATGGGGGGGGGGCTCCCTGAAAAGATATTGCTTATTTATTTGTACATTTATTGTTTATTATCCATCTACCCCCTCTAAAATCTAAGCTCCACAAGAACAGGAACTGTACTTGTACTGTTCACTGCTAAATCCCCATTTTCTAGGATAGTGCCCTGGCACATACAAGCAATGAACACATATTTGTTTTGTGAATAAGTACATGAGTATACTATCAATATTTAGTTGCAACCTGTAGTCTAAGTGTTGAAAGTTGATTAACAAAGCAGGAGCATGGCATTGTTAAAACTAAGTAGGGGTGAGATAAAATGGGCCTGAAAGAAGAATGCAGAGAAACAGAAGAATTGCACTCTTTGCAAAGACAGGATGAAGAAATCTTTAATCAACCAGTGCACTGTGAGGAGCTGCTGGACTGGAAAGGCTTATCCCTGGGGACCTCAGTAGAATTTGGTAGGTACACACTGTGGAGGCCTATGCTGCAGTTGGAAGGATTAGACTAGATGCATACATAGCCACATGGATGGATCTTAACAACATAATATAGATTAAAAAAAAAAAAAGTAACAGAATGACATAGTATACAATGCCATTGACATAAGTTAAAAATACAAAAATATAAAGCAAGAATGTACATTTTACAAGATAACATACAAAAGCACATATATTAAAAACATTTCTCTACCAGCCAGGAAGGACGTTGGTGTTGAGGTTGGCATATCTGTCAAGGACAGTAACTACCATAGCTTCCAGTGCTTTGATGAAACCTCAGATATGTAGCCTTCTGGCCAAGTGTCTATGATTTCATACTGTTGGAACATTTGCTGTATTCCCAGGCTTACAGCTTTCTATAAGTTTTGTGTAGCTGAACCAAGAATAAAGGCATATGCAGATTTCTACAGAAATTATGATTCCGTTAAAGATCTTGAGGAGATGAAGAAGGCTGATATCTTTCAGGATGCAACATGATTTTGGAATATAAAGAATTTATTTGGGTTGACTTACTTAGAAGTTTGTCACTGGCCTGTGTTCCTGAACTATAAAACCTGAATATGGGGTCAGGGGCAAGGGAAGGGAGAGCATTAGGATATATACCTAATGCATGCAGGGCTTAAAACCTAGGTGATGGGTTGATAGGTGCAGCAAACTACCATGGCACATGTATACCTATGTAACAAACGTGCACGTTCTGCACATGTATCCCAGAACGTAAAGTAAAATATATTTAAAAAAAAAAACAAACAAACAAATAAACGGAATATGTAGGCTAAGAAACACTTTCTCTTGACAAATAAACAACAAATAAAAGAATAAATAAGCATTAATATCAAATAAACATTAGAATCTGTGATGAGGGAATTAAAATGAGGATGGGCAAAAGGGATAAAAGAAATTAATGAATTAAATAAAAATGAGAAAGGGCTTGTGCAGACCAATGGCAATGATTTTCCTTAAAGTGACAATCATACTTAATCCAACCCTCTGCACTTGAAATACGAAATAAAAGACGAATTTTCTCTTCTGATTCAGGCCACTTTATGTAGGGCACTGAAATTCATGCAGAGGAGTTTGAACTTGCTGAAGTACATAAACGTCTCTGAACTTTTCCTAATTGAGAGCGACTTTAGATTTCTCCAGCCCAAACCTAAAGATGTATTAAAGATTAAAGCTACTGACTTGGAGAGTGGGAGAAAGGGGACCCAAAAGAGATTCCATGGCTGAAAGGGTCATGGTCTGTCCCCATAGATAATCCTAATAAGCCACAGGAAAGAGAATGGAGAAGATTGAAGTACCAAAAAATTGAGGGCTCCACCATATTCAAAATGGAGTCATTTCAACCAGGTTAGAGGCCACAGAGGTAAAGTAACATGTATTAAAAGCCAGTTATTTGCCAGGCTTAAGCGTGGTGTTAGATTTATAACACTCATTCACTCATTCAACCAGTATCTACTGAACACATGTTAAGTGTCACGCTTTTCAAGTCACTGGGGTACAGAAGTGAACAATCTGGCTCATTTTGATGGCTTATATGAAGTGAAAGTAGACACACAATAAACAAACAAATTGATTAAAGAAGAAAAAAATCAGAGATAATTGCTATGCAAATAATTTTTTGTTTGTTTTCTCTTCTTTGCTATGCAAAGAATTTAAGCTGAGTGACGGGAGAAAAGGTAACTGGATGACTTTAGGAAGCTAGAGCAGCACAATTATTAAATAACAGCTTCTGGTATTTGCTTAGATTCACATCTCAGCTCCATCCCTGCTTAGTTGGTACCTTGTGCAAGTTACTGAACTTTCTCACGCCTCTGTTTCTTCATCTGTAAAATGGGGATAATAATTTAACTACCCTCATAGTGTTGATGTGAAGATGGAATGAACTGATACACATGCAATGCTAAAGAACAGTTTGGGGCATGTAAGTATTTAGTAATAAATGTTAATAACAATAATGATGACAATGGGGATGATGATGGTGAAAGGGTGGTGATGGTGGTAGTGTAATGACAGTGGTGATGATGATGCTGTAATTGTGATGATGATGACGACGGTGACGGTGATGACGCTGGTGCTGATGGTGATGAAGATGACAGTGATGATGATGACTGGGTGGTGGTGAATTAAGCTAAGACACGTTTGACAAGAAAGTAGCATGCAAAAATTTTGAGGAAGAGCACTCCATGTAGAGGGAACAGCAGATACAAAGGCCTGGATAAACTAAAAGAAATTCAGCATGTTAAAGGAAGGAAGAAAAGAGTTGAGTGTTCAGATGATAATGAGTAAAAGGGAGAATGGTGGGTGATCATGTCAGAATTAGGCAAGGGCCAAATTACAGATAATACATAATCAAAGATAAGGAGTTGGGATTTCATGCAAAGTTCGGTGAAAAATCACTGGAGGGTTATAAGCAAAAAAAGTGACATAATTCTTATAACAACCTTATGAAAGAGGCAATGTAGTCTCCGTTTCACCAGTGAGATAACAGAAGCTCAATGTGATTCAGAAATTAACCAGTGTCATACAGCTCTCGACTGGCAGAAAGAAAATGTAAACCCAAGTCTATCAGGCTCTAGTCCTCCACCCCACCAAGCATCATACTTTATACTAAGAGGATTCCTGAGTAGTTCTCTTCCTGCTACAACTGGCTTCCCATTAGTGGAAACCACAATCTGCAAACATTTGGCTAAAATCAGCACGGTAGACATTTAGCTTTCTGTACTTTACTCTACTTTACTCTCCTTGAGTGTCTACAGAGGAAAACCAGACTCAGCAGGATAGGCATTCATGCATATGAATTGGAGAACACATCAAACTGTCCTTCTCTGAGGATGCCAAACTTCCAGCAACATCACATGTACATTGATACAACTGGTTCTTACAAACTGCCACCCAGCTCCTAGGACCTGGCAGACTTTCCTTTCTAATTCACATGTTTGATTACTTAGGGGGGAGTTTCTCCACTCCTAGTGTTTTCTGCCAACTTCAAGTGAGAGGATAAGGAGAAGAAAAAAGAGAAAGAAATAGAGAGGAGGGTAGGAAATGTTACCAGAGTGATTAGGTGAGCCTGTTAACTCCCCACCTAAACTGGGCATTCGAAAGAACATGTTGTTCTGTTTTGATTTTGTTTTAGTTTTAGCTTTGTTTTTTGCTTTAGCACTATAAATAACTATTATCAGAGACCCCAGTGCAAAGGCTGAGAACTGGCACCAGCTCTATAATGTTATTATGCAGCAGACAGCAGAATGTTTTTACGTATTTCACTCTATAAACCCATTTTAACTTTCCAGCAATAAATGATGGACAATTAAATTAATAAAGCAGTTATTGATAATATAGCAAGTTGTTTGTTGTGTCAAATAATGTGCTAAGAACTTTGCATGCATTATCTCATTTAATCTCACATCCTGTAAATTGCAAGAAAATGGAAAGTGCTGAGGGAATACTGGTAGGGCCCTGAATTTGCTGGTGGGAGCTGAATCGTTTCCTATCCTACCTCAGAAAGCATGTGCTAGATCATTTGTGGCCTTAAGAAACTCTGCTTTCCTTGTTAGGTTAGATACTGTTGGGTATTCAGATTGAGTCTTTCCCTTCAGTGAATCTCAGTCATAGAGTTACACATTAAAGCCAAAATGACCCAACTGATCTAAGGAAAGACCCAGTAATGTAGACATCGTAGACACATAATCTTTCTCTGCACCACTTTCTAAGTAGTTCTCACTGATCACTGATCAATCTCAAGCCTATACTTGGCATCAGAACTCTTCTCAACACAACCTACTGGTCAACCACTACAATTAGGTAATTCACTTCTTAATATATTTTTTATCTAGTATTTACATCATCACCTGACCACTAGGAATACAGAGATGAGTACTACACTAGCTTCTGGATTCCTTCTCTATTTTTATTGAGAATTTTCTATGACTGCTCATACACCCACTTTCACTGCAGTATTCTATCTCATTTGACAAGTATCTTTTACCCAGAAACAATTTCATGAGTTGCGTGTTCTCTTTCTCTAGAGTATTAGATGATTGGGTCCACACTGCACAGAGAAGCCATGACCTGATTGGGTATCCTACCACAATTTATCTACAAAGCTCTCCATTTTGACTAGATACCTGTGGTGGATTTGATCATTGTTCCTACTTCTCTACACTTTTCATATACTAGAATTTTACATCTGCCTACATTTTCCAGTTCATTTCATAATGCCTCCAAGTGTGAACAGAGTAGACTATGCTGTTTTATTGATGATGTGGCTGGTCATGAGACTTGCTTTAGCCAATGGAATTAGGAGACATGATACAAACACAGTTTTAAATGCCTTGCCTGTTTTGCCTTGCCCTATAGTACTCCTGTGATTTGCCATAGAGGAGCCTGAATTGCAGAGCTGCTAGTCCAAGGGAAAAGGAAAAACATACGGAACTGGTCTGAACCCTTCTCACAACTTGGAGCCAGGTTCAGTCAATTCCCAACTAAGTTAGCAAAGTCACAGCTGACCTGCAAACCCATGAACAGGAAAATAAACGTTTGTTGTAAGCCACTGAGATTTTGATATTGTTTGTTTCACAGTAAAAACTGAACGACACAGAACTCTCATTTTCTTACAACCCTTCACATTCCTTTTCTTTCCATTTTTAGGCAGGAGCTCTTACTTTCATCACCAAACAACAGTTTCATCTCTTTGTAAGAGGTGAGTATATGTGTAAGAGCTGTGTATATGAGACCACCATCAACATACAAAAAAACCAGTCTGAGATGTGGACCCTGACCTGTCCACTACGCAGTGATATACACTAGTGAGCAATAACACTCACTAGCTAGTAATACACACATTTCCTAATATGAGTAACTCAAATCAGAAAATCAAATATTATTACACACTACAAACTTTCCGGTCAGGCAGTCAACAGTCAACTTATTTTATCAATCAGAGTTAAATCAGGCAAAGAATAATCATTATAGCTATTTAAAATAGGAAGAGCTTTACCATAGACAAATAGAGATTTGCATGACCACTGGAGTTCCAGCTGCAGGAGCAAAGGGCAGAAACACTGTTCTTAAGAAATCCAGAAGTGCAGAGACCACAGGAAAGTCACTACCAGAAGTCTCGGCTACATACAGCCACCAGAGTAGGTGATTCTTAAGAGGGTGCTCTAAAGTCACGGGTGAAACATCACCTTTGCCATCACTAATGCTCACACATTTGCTAATAAATGTCATCAGAGGAACAGAGGCTTCTAGTTTTTTTTTAACCTTCCATATTTTACATAAGAACCTCTCATTGATGATATCTACTAGATTCTGTAGACAAGGGAGTCCAGGCTTCAGGTTTACACCTTCTAATACAGGGAAGAGTTTAGAAGGGAAAGGATGAGACCTAGCATCAACAAATAATATCTGTCATACTTAGTAATACCCTACCCTAGTTTGGGCTCTGTATCAAAGCCTAGAGACTCAGGGCTAAACAAGCCAGGTGCAGGCCCTACCTTCATAGAACACACAGTCCTAGGGCAATTTTGCTCAAAAGCATTTGAAACCTGGTAAATATCAAGGATAATTACAATATAATGTGGTATTCACAGAGCATTAAGGAAATAGAGAGGAGGTAATTCCTACCTACCTAATGGGATAGGCAAGGGGAGAACAGAAAATTTTCTCCTTCAGCCACATTCACACACACATACAAGCACACACACACAAGCCCACACCTGGAAAAACATTGTTCATCTGACATACAGAAGTTACCATGTATCTCTGAGGACAAGGATGCAGAAGGGGAGAAGTAAAGGGAGTTCCAGAGAGTTTGGAGTTTGTTACCATAAAAGCCCTTGTTGTTAGAACTAGCTGCCCCAAATCTAAAGCTTATTATTGAGAGCAACATCCAGCATCAATTTTATTTTTTAAAAACTTTGAGGTTATCACAGTATACTACAGGAGCCTGGGAGGGAGCCAACTTCTGAGCTTTCAGTTTAAAGACACCTGCTTTCTGAAATGTATTAATGCAACCCGGGCAGTCCCATGCTAACCCACTGTGCAGGTACTTTAAATTAAGCGTGTGTGTGTGTGTGTGCACGCGTGTGTGTCTGTTTGTGTGTAGCATGAAGGGTTTTCCCTCATCCCTTTTCAATTTTTTCCTATTCTCATGATTTACTTTCAAGCCCTAACACTTTCAAGAAGTCCTAGGGTGCTATATGTTAATAAAAGCATTTCCAATTCGACAGTGGTTGGATAGGCAGTAAATTAATTGGAAATTGTACAAAACCAAGCTTTAAGAAAATCCCTGCCAATTCTACTATTGTGATTTCCTTGCCAAACAGGATTGTTAAGTTTTAAGCACAGTTCAGATATTACAGAGTCACAAGAATTCAGTTTCATTTAACTATGTCTTTCCTAATTAACCCCTCACACTCCACCCCAGAAGTGCAGCAGCCACCCTGGCTGGAATGGAGGATATAAGGCTTGCATTTTCCAGGGAGTCTGCATGTACATATGGTTAGACAGATTCATACCTAGCCGGGCACAGGGTGTACACCTGTAGTCCTAGCTACTCAGGAGGCTGAAGCAGGAGGACCGCTTGAGCCCAGGGGTTCGAGTTCAGCTTGGGTAACATAGCAGGATCTTGTCTCTCAAGAGAAAAAAAAAAAAAAAGCCTGTGTCAGGCCGGGTGCGGTGGCTCACCTGTAATCCCTTTGGGAGGGATTGACTCCTCACCATAAACTTTGGGAGGCTGAGGCAGGCGGATCACGAGATCAGGAGATTGAGACCATCCTGGCTAACACAGTAAAAGCCCATCTCTATTAAAAATACAAAAAAATTGGCTGGGGGAGGCTGAGGCAGGAGAATGGCACGAATTCGGGAGGCAGAGCTTGCAGTGAGCTGAGATCACGCCACTGCACTCCAGCCTGGGCAACACAGCAAGACTCTGTCTAAAACAAAAAAAGAAAAAAGAAAAAACAATGACTGTGTCAAATCAATTTACCTGAGCTTTCATATGAACAAAGAAAAGCAAATTTAACACTTACTATGACAAAAATTCAACTCAGATTGCCTTAAGCAAAAGAGGAAATTCATGATCTTCTGTTACAAAGAAGCCCAGAGATTTCTTGCTTTAGGCATGTCTGGATCCAGGACTCACACAGTGTCAGCGAGAATCTGTCTCTCAGCTCTGCTTCCTCCTGTGTTGGTTTATTATAAAGCAAGGGCAAGTCAGAAGCTCCAGGCTTTCAGTCTAACAGATCAGTACCACCAGGGAAAGAGAACGCCTTCTTCCAGTAGTTCCAGCTGAACTCCTAGGACCCGGGCTCATTAGACTAACTTGAGTTGCAATCTGTTCCTGACTCAACTGTATATAAGGGAATGAATGGAGTACTCTGGCCAGGCCTAGGTCACTTGAGCCTCACCCGAGTCAGCCTCCCCAGAACTACATAGACAGAGGGATTCACATACATACTCCCCAAAAGGTATCTGCTACATTTCTTTAAAATGATAGTGGCCAACCATGCACCCCATAAATATGTATAATTATTTTGTACCCTTTAAAATTTGTTAAATAATAGTAGTTAACTACTATTTAATCGTTAATTATGTCACAGATGCTGTGCTGAGTACCAGGAAAGTATTATCTAACTTAGTCTTCATGTTCATCCTACAAAGTAGATATTATAATTATTCCTATTTTAATGATAAGCAAAGACCTTGATTCCTTCCCCCAGAGTATCCCCTTCTTTCAGGCTGTCATTGCTCTCTTCCACATCTAGATCATATCTATTTCAGCAAAGAAACAGTAACACCTCAGTAAAAACTCAGTTTGATAAATCAGCTCTCTCAAGACAATGTGCACCTTAACTGCCCCTCAAGCAGGGCAATGCAGTATGTTTTCCTCTGTTAAAGGAATTCTCAGCATCAGCAGGGCCAGCATTTGGAAAGTGGCTATGGTGAGGAGTCAGTCCCTGAGATCCCACAGTGCAAGAGTTTTGCCTCCCTAAAAAGGCAGGACCTGGCCGGCTGTGATGGCTCACGCCTGTAATCCCAGCACTCTGGGAGGCCGAGGTAGGCGAATCACGAAGTCATGAGATGGAGACCATCCTGGCGAACACGGTGAAACTCTGTCTCTGTTAAATATACAAAAAAATTAGCCGGGTGTGGTGGTGGGCGCCTGTAGACCCAGCTACTTGGGAGGCTGAGGCAGGAGAATGGCGTGAACCTGGGGGGGCCGAGTTTGCATCCAGCCAAGATCACGCCACTGTACTCCAGCCTGGGCAATACAGCAAGACTCCATCTCAAAAAAAAAAGAAAAAAAAAAAGGTAGGACCTGTGTTTTCAATCAATGATTTTAAAAGCAAGTCTTTTTTTAAAAGACTGTTTAAAAGATTATCTGACTAGATCAAAATTTAAAATGTCAGGAAGGGATCCAGTTTCAGCTTTCTACATATGGCTAGCCAGTTTCTACAGCACCATTTATTAAACAGGGAATCCTTTCCCCATTTCTTGTTTTTGTCAGGTTTGTCAAAGATCAGATGGTTGTAGATGTGTGGTATTATTTCTGAGGGCTCTGTTCTGTTCCATTGGTCAATATCTCTGTTTTGGTACCAGTATCATGCTGTTTTGGTTACTGTAGCTTTGTAGTATGGTTTGAAGTCAGGTAGCATGATGCCTCCAGCTTTGTTCTTTGGGCTTAGGATTGTGTTGGCAATGAGGGCTCTTTTTTTGTTCCATATGAACTTTAAACTAGTTTTTTCCAATTCTGTGAAGAAAGTCATTGGTAGCTTGATGGGGATGGCATTGAATTTATAAATTACCTTGGGCAGTATGGCCATTTTCATGATACCAATTCTTCCTCTCCATGAGCATGGAATGTTCTTCCATGTGTTTGTGTCCTCTTTTATTTCGTTGAGCAGTGGTTGGTAGTTCTCCTTGAAGAGGTCCTTCACATCCCTTGTAAGTTGGATTCCTAGGTACTTTATTCTCTTTGAAGCAATTGTGAATGGGAGTTCACTCATGATTTGGCTCTCCATTTGTCTGNTGGGGATGGCATTGAATTTATAAATTACCTTGGGCAGTATGGCCATTTTCATGATACCAATTCTTCCTCTCCATGAGCATGGAATGTTCTTCCATGTGTTTGTGTCCTCTTTTATTTCGTTGAGCAGTGGTTGGTAGTTCTCCTTGAAGAGGTCCTTCACATCCCTTGTAAGTTGGATTCCTAGGTACTTTATTCTCTTTGAAGCAATTGTGAATGGGAGTTCACTCATGATTTGGCTCTCCATTTGTCTGTTATATAGCAATGCTTGTGATTTTTGCACATTGATTTTGTATCCTGAGACTTTGCTGAAGCTGCTTATCAGCTTAAGGAGATTTTGGGCTGAGACGATGGGGTTTTCTAAATATACAATCATGTCATCTGCAAACAGGGACAATTTGACTTCCTCTTTTCCTAATTGAATACTCTTCATTTCTTTCTCCTGCCTGATTGCCCTGGCCAGAACTTCCAACACTATGTTGAATAGGAGTGGTGAGACAGGGCATCCCGGTCAGGTGCCAGTTTTCAAAGGGAATGCTTGCAGTTTTTACCCATTCAATATGACATTGGCTGTGGGTTTGTCATAAATAGCTCTTATTATTTTGAGATACGTCCCATCGATACCTAATTTATTGAGAGTTTTTAGCATGAAGGGCTGTTGAATTTTGTCAAAGGCCTTTTCTGACAAAACACAAAATAAACAAAGTTTAAAGGTATATATAAACTAAAAAAAGTACATAACATAAATATATACATAACAGGAGGTAAATGTCTACAGTATACACAGAACTCTTATAGATTAACCATACAAGCAAATGATAGAAAAATGGGCAAAAATGCAAACAAAATTCATGAAATAGGAACTATGAATTATTAATAAAAATATAAAAACATATATAGTTTTACTGTAACCAAGGAAATGCAAATTGAAACAATGACAAAATGCTGTTCTTACTTATTAGATTAGCCAAAAGCGTTAAGGTGTGATAAAATCAAGTATTAGTGAGGATATGGGGAAATGGGTACTGTCACACATTGCAGGTGGGATCATAAATTTTTACAGTCACATCAGGTAGCAATTTAGCAGTACCAATTAGAATTTAAAATGCTCATATCTACATCCAAAAAAAGGTGTATAAAAATATTTATTATAGCATTGTCAGTAATTCAAAATATTAGAGACAGTTTATTATCTATTGGTAGGAAAATGGTTAAACTATGCCATGTCTAAATTTTGGAATCATATACAGTAGTTTTTAACAATAAAGAATAGCCATAAAGGGGGACATAGAATCAGCACTAAGACACATTTTGAATAAAAAACGTAAGTTGCATAATATGTACTCTCCAATACTATTCATTGCATGCACCCATGAACACTCGCAATGGTGTTACCTACTTAGTAAGAATGCACAGATTATTATTGATTGCAGTGATACAGTTATAGAAAGAGATGTTGTTTGAGTATAAATGCAGCAAGATGGGTCTAGAATAATACATGTCAAGCCAGAAGGATATATGGGAAGGAATTAGGGACAGTGGATGAAGTCAATTTTTGCCATATCTATTAAGGTATTCATTTTTATAAAGATATTTTATCAATGTTTTATTTATAAAATTAGAATACATATTTAAATTTTCTAGATGGTTAAAATCATATACATGGTATTTAATTCTGCAAATATGTGTTGAGTCTCTTAAGTATTATATAATATGTAGACACACGGGTGAAAAAGTCACTGGTTCAATTTCTTTCATTCATTCAATCTTTTTTTTTTTTTTTTTAGTAAAAGTATTACACCTTGCATTCTAACATAGGAGAAGATAAAAAACAAATAATTACATAATGTGATAGTTGATGATAAATAAGAAGACAAATAAAGATAGGGAAATCTAATTGTCCATCCCTTATGCCAAACAGACCTATCTTTCTATGCAGGTTTTGGAGACAGCTGCCCTTCCTATGGGGAAACATAAAAGGAGGTTAGTAGGACAAACCCACCGCTGTAGTTGATCTTTGGGTTAAAATTAATACGCAACTTCTCCCTCCTCCATTCTCCATCAGATACTCCTCATGCTCAGTTATGAACTCAGCAAGTCTTGATGACGTCCTAAAAGTGGAATTTCTGAGTCAATAGATAAATGTGTAATTTTGCTAACTATTGCCCAATTCCCCTCCTTAGTACTACACAGACTAAAATCCCAGCAGTGAGTGAAAGAGTCTCTTTCCCCATAACTTTCCTGAAAGAGTTTGTGGTCAATAACGGTATCTCTTAGCACAGTTTTGATCTAAACTTATCTTATTATGGGTGAGACTGAGCATCTTCTATATGGCTAAAATCCATTTGCAATTTTCCTATGATCTTTCTGTTCATATCCTTATCCCACTTTTCAATAGCAGTGTTGGTATTTTATTCTCTATTTTATGTTTTGTTTGTTTGTTTTACCCTTGGCAAGTCATGACTTCTCTATTTTAGAAGCTCTTTTATATTAGAGACATTAATCCCTTATTATAAAAGTTGCAAATACTTTTCAAAACTGATAGTTTAGCAGAAATATGAAGAAACTGAGTGAATAAAGCATGCAGCTTTGTAAAAAGGAGTATTTGTGTTCTGTTAAGAGGTTTATGGGGCTGCAGCAGGGTCATTACTGGAAAGAATAGGTTATGGATCATGTACAACACTGTTAGCAATTGGGTATTAAGTTTGAAATTCAAGAAAAAGGTGACAGCCAAAGATTTAAAAAAATCAAAAACTCTCAACATATAGATGGTGTTTAAAGTGATGGAGCTACAATTTGCTCAAGGGATAGAGGAATGTGCAATATAATTCTGTAGCAGCAAATGTTATACATATAAAAATATTTTCCGTGATGAGTGACACCTGCCTTACATCTACAATCTAAATCACAGAATTTGATACTACCACCTGCACCTTATACAGCAATGAACACCTCTGTCATGCTGTAGTCATATAACATATCTGACAGCTAAATGAAAGATTCACTGGGTGTTATCGCAATTACTTCTTTTGAAAAAAATAAGAAAGACAGGTATACTAGCAAGAGATGGTGCCATATAGAGTAACATGCCAAACATTATAACATAATATTTTCTTCCAGGAATACTTCACAATGAAGGGTTAATTAGACCCTTTCTGGAAATGAGAGAAATAGGAAAGAAAATCTATGAAGCATCATGTGGCTCAGGAACCCCTACATATTTGATTGTCAGCTATATTATCTTTATATGTAAGTGTCTGTAGCATCTGTTTTCACTGCTGAGATGTGAGATGGCCAGTGTGCATGTCTGATTGGGGGTAGAAGAGACCCACTGGCAAAGAGACAGAGCCAGGTTGCTGAAGTCATAGAACCAGCTTCTCCTGACATCTGGAGTTGGTAATTAAACCTCTCCCAAATGGACAGTTGTTTACATCACTCTAATGATCAAGTCTATCTCTAGGAAAACATTGCATATTTTCAATAAGCATTATAAATATTATATGGCATCTTTGAATGTATCATTTCTGGGTAATGCCACTACCATCCAAATGAGAGCAATGAGGAGGTCAGGGAAGTATGCGGTAAAAAAAGAAACTGCACTGGGAAAGTCAAGAATCGTAGATTCTAATCTTAACTCTGCCATGACTCAGCATGGATGTAGGCAAGTTAGATAAAACATCTTCATAACTGAACTGTACTGAATAAGAAGAGAGAAAGAAGAAACATTTATAAGATAGCTAGTTCCACTCTCTCGATGTCTTAGTTCATTTTCTGCTGCTAACACAATAGCACAGACTGGGCAATTTCTTAAAAAAAAAAAAAAAAACACAGAAACTCAATTGGTTCACAGTTCTGGAGACTGAGAAGTTCAAGAGCATAACAATGGAATCTGGTAAGAGTCATCCCATGTTGGAAGAGCAGAAGGGCAAGAGATCTCACAAGACAGAGAAAATGGGGGCTGAACGTATTTTCTTATCAGGAGCCCACATCCACAATAAGTAACCCACTCCTGAGATACTGACATAATTCATTCGTGAGGGTAAAACCCTCATGACTTGATAATCTTTTAAGGAGCCTAAAACACTGTTCCATTGAGAATTAAATTTCCAACACATGAGCTTTGAAGGACATATTCAAACCATAGCATTCTGCTTCTGGTCTCCAAAATTCATGCCCTTCTTAAATGCAAAATACATTTCTTCCACACCAATAGCACCACAAGTCTTAACTCATTTCAGCATCAACTCAGAAGTCCAAAGTCAAATAACTGTAAGGAAAGTCTAAACCTGCTTAGAGATTATTTAAGTAGTCAAATATGAGTTGGACTGACGGCAGAATTCACTCTGAGGCAAATTTCCTTCAGCTGTGAGCTTGTGAAACCATAGCAAGTTATCTATGTCCAAAATACAATGGTAAAACAGGTGTAAGACAGTCCCAGGCCAAAATAGAGAAATAGGCAAGAAAAAAAAGGTAACCAATCCCAAGTAAGTCCAAATTCCAACAGAGAAAACAATATTAAGTATTAAACCTGTAGAATAATCTTACTTTACTCCATGTCTTGCTTCCTGTATACACTAGGGAAGGAGTTGGGCCCTTAAATTCACAGGCAGCCCTACCCCTATGGCCTTACTGAGCTGAATGCACACAGCACTCCCAGGCTGGCATTGCATATCGGTAGCTCTATAGGGCTGGGGTCTCTGAGGTGGTCTTGCTCCCACAGCTCTACTAGCCACTACCCTATAGTGGGAGCTTTCTGCAGTGACTCCACCATAGGCAGGTTTCTTCCCAAGCTTTCAGGCAGTTCATGGCATCTTTTGAAAACTAAGTGAAAGAAATCATGCCTCCACAGTTCTTGCATTCTCTGCATTTGCAGAATGAGCACTGCCTGGACACTAACTAGGCTGACAGGTTATACCTTTCAGAGTGGTGGCCCAAGCCACACCTGGGACAACTTAAGCCATGGCTAGGGTAGCTGAGGAGTGCTGTTCTGGAAAGCAAGGAGCAGAGAACTGAGGCAGCTCCGGGTAGCAAACTCGTAGAGGATGCCCTGGGTCTATTCCCTGAAACCATGCTGCCCTCCTGAGGCTCAGTGCCTGTGATAGAAGGGACAGCTTGGAAGATCTTTGAAATGCCTTTAGGGGTCTTTCTCACATTGCTTTGATGAATAATACCTGGTTCCCTCCTCTTCATCGTAGTCTTTTTATCAAATGGTCACTTGGCCACACTCTTATTATTCTCTCCCAAACATGCTTTTTTCCACTTTACATGACTAGGCTTCAAATTTTTCAAATAATTCCATTCTGCTTCCCTTTCAATTATAAGTTCTGTCTTCAAGTCATCTCTCTCTTCTCATATCTCACTGCATGCGTTAAATAAAAGTAGCCACACAGCAGCCTGAACACTTTGTCGATTAGCTATTTCTTCTGCCAGATATCTTAGTTTCTTGCTCAAAGTTTTGGCATTCTATAAAGTTCTAGAACAAGGATACAATTCTGCCAAGTCCTGCTACTTTATAGCAAGGATGGCTTTTACTCCAGCTTCCAATAACTTGTTCCTCATTTCTATCTAAGACCTCATCAGAGGGTCTTTACTATGCATGTTTTTACCAACACTCTGGTCATGACTACTTAAATAATCTCTAAGCAGATTTAGACTTTCCTTACAGTTATTCCCTGAGCCCTCATCAGAATCACCCTTAATGCTCCATTCATGGTAATACAGGCTTTTTCTAGCCTGATGCTCCAAATTGTTCTAGCCTCTACCCATTACACAATTCCAAAGCCGCTTCCACATTTTCAGGTATTTGTGATAGCAACAACCCTACTTCTTGGGACCAATTTTCTGCCATTGTCTTCTGCTGCTATCACAAAATGCCCAAACTGGGTAATTTATAAAGAACAGAGGTTTATTTGGCTCACAGCTTTGGGAGCTGGGAAGTCCAAGAGCATGGCACTGTCATCTGATGAAGATCATCTCTGGCACCTGGTGATGGTCCTCAATGGTAGAAGGGTAGCCAGCTTACAAGACAGAGAGAAAATGGGGGGCAAAGTTATCCTTTTATCGGGAGCCCACTTTTACAATAACAGCATTAATCTATTTATGTGTGCAGAGTCTTAATGACCTAATCACCTCTTAAAGGCCCCACCTCTCCACACCATTTGCATTGGGCTTTAAGTTTCCAACACATGAACTCTGAAGGACACATTCAAACCATAGAATTCTCTTTAAGGAATCAGCCTCTTGCTAAGAACACACATCTGGTACATTTTCTACCATGAGAAAAAGAAAAGAAAAACTCATGCCTGCCTAAGTGCCCTGCAATGCTGGTGACTGGGCAAATAATTCTGTTGTATGTTGAAATGAGGTGTTAGCAAGGTCAGGTGCCTGCATATCTGCAAGTGTATGTGATAACATGGCATATCTGGAAAAAGGGATAGCTTTCTCCACTTTTGGAGAAAAAGGAAAGGGGTGATATTTATTCACTTCTTTCCCAAACTCCAACAATGTTCAGGCATGATAACATAAACATCCTTGTCAAAATGCAAGCATTTATCCTGAAGAACTGACATTAATACATTAATATCCACATACTCATTAGCTCTGAAGAATCTCAGGGTAGGTATCTGTCTCCTGAAGGAAAATATACACTCATAAAATCCACGCTGAGAGCCAACTCAAGAACACAACCCCATTCACAATAGTCACAAAAAGAAAAAATACATAGAAATACAGATAACCAGAGAGATGAAGGATCTCTACAATGAGAATTACAAAAGACTGCTTAAAGAAATTGGAGATGACACAAACAAATGGAAAAAATATTCCAAGCTCATGGATAGGAAGAATTTATATTGTTAAAATGCCAATACTGCCCAAAGCAAATTACAGATTCATTGTTACTCCTATCAAACTACCAATGAAATTCTTCACAGAATTAGAAAAAAACTATTTTAAAATGTATATGGAACCAAGAAAGAGCTCAAATAGCCAAGGCTATCCTAAGAAAAAAGAATAAAGCTCTATAGAGACATTACCCAACTTCAAGCTATTTATAGTTCACCACGGTACTAGTACAAAAACAGACAAATAGACCAACAGAACAGAACAGAGAACCCAGAAATAATGCCACACATCTACAACCATCTGGTCTTCGACAAAATTGACAAAAACAAGCAATGGGGAAAGGACTGCCTATTCAATAAATGATGATAGAATAACTGGCTAGCCATATGCAGAAGATTGAAACTAGAGCCCATCCTTAAACCACACACAAGCATCAACTCAAAATGAATTAAAGACTTAAATGTAAAACTGAAAACTATAAAAATCCTGGACGATAACCTAGGAAATACCATTCTTGGCATAGGACCTGGCAAAGGTTTCATAAAGAAAATAACAAAAGCAATTGCAACAAAAACAAAATTTGGCAAGTGAGATCTAATTAAACTAAAGATCTTCTGCACAGAAAAAAAAAAACTATCAATAGAGTAAACAGACAACCTACTGGAATTGGAGAAAATATTTGCAAACTATGCATTCAACAAAGGTCAAATATCCAGACCTATAAGGAACTTAAACAAATTACAAGCAAAACACAAAGAATCCTACTAAAAAGTAGGCAAGGAACATGAACAGACACTTTTCAAAAGAAGGCACACATGCAGTCAACAAGCATATGAAAAAAATGTTCAACATCACTAATCATTAGAGAAATTCAAATCAAAATCATAATGAGATACCATCTCACACCAGTCAGAATGGCTATTAGTAAAAGGTCAAAATATAACAGATGCTGGCGAGGCTGTAGAGAAAAGAGAATCTTCATACACAGCTGGTAGGAATGTAAATTCGTTCAATCATTGTGGAAAGCAGTTTTGCAATTTCTCAAAAAAACAGAATTACTATTTGGCCCAGCAATCCCATTATTGTGTATATGCCCAAAGGAATATAAATTGTTCTGTCATAAAGACACATGCACACATATGTTCATCACAGCACTATTCAGAATAGCAAAGACATGGAATCAACCTAAATGCCCAACAACAGTAGACTGGATTTTTAAAATGCAGTATATATACACCATGCAATACTATGCAGCCATAAAAGAATGAGGTCATGTCATTTGCAGCAACATGGATGGAGCTGGAAGCCATTATCCTTAGAAAACTAACACAGGAACAGAAAACCAAATACTACATGTTCTCTTTATAAGTGGGTACTAAATATTAAGTACACATGGACACAAAGAAGGGAATAACAGACAGGGCCTACCTGAAAGTGGAGGAAGAGAGGAAGGTGAAGATCGAAAAGCTAACTATTGGGTACTATGCTGATTAGCTGAGTGACAAAATAATCTGTACACCAAACCCCCAAGACATACAATTTACCTACGCAAGAAACCTGCACAGGTACCTGATCCTAAAAGTTATTATTAACTTTTAAGTTAATAATAAATAAATACATATATTTCATACGGCAATTTAAAAAAAAAGGGATATGAGCCAGGTTAACTTTCATGGGTAGGTGAAAAGGAGCTGAAACAAGAAATCTAAAGGCAGACCTGGAATACTAACTATACCAGGCGACCCTGGGGACCTTGAAAATATTTTTCTTCAAAATCATACCCAATTCAACACTTTTTTCTAGAAAGATTTTCTCCCCTGGGAATTTACACAATCTTGTTTGTGATCTGAGTGCTTTACTGGGCTGTGTGAACGCTGAGCACATTATTTCACCTTTCTAACCTTGGGTTTCCTCATCTATAATACAGCAACAGAGTTTAATGGACCTAGATGGCCATCCAGTTCTACGACTTACTAGTACCACCTATTTGTCCCCACAGATGCTGGGCACCATAGTAATATAAATAACTTCACACTGTTTAGGGTCTCCTCCTACTCTGTGAACAAGTGTGTCTCAAGAAGTAAAGTAAGGAAACTGAGGTACAGAGAGTTTGAGTCATTTGCTCAAAATCACACAGCTAATAAGAAAGGAAGTCAGGATTTACACCCAACTATTCTAAGAACCTTCTTCTTAACCACTTCCTGGTGTTTCACTGCCTTCAGTGCATTTTAAGAAGGACTAAGTCCAGTCAGCAGGTTCAAAGAGGAAAGGGAAGAGTACTAGTTCCTAACTTCTATGCTAGGTTATTATACCAGGGGCAGAAGGACTTCAGAGTCCAAGCATTTAACCCCAAGAAGGCGCTGAGTAAATAAACCTTGTTCACTTTCATAGATTTGTTCAAAGAACTTTTAAATCTATAGAGTATCTTACAGTCAGCAGCTATTAATACACATGCACCCAGCAAAGAATTTGTAACACAGGTAAGCAGGACATAAGGCCTCTTGAAAGGGAGGCGGGAAATGTGAGAAAGAATTTGTTTGACATTGACAAAGGTAGTGTTTGATTAGTTTCTTGTAGCTGCTATAACAAATGACCACAAACTGGATGGCTTAAAACAACAGATACATGTTGTCTCAGGAGCCCCAAATCAAGGCATCTGCAGGGCCATTTTCCCTCTAGGAATTCCAGGGGAGAATGTGTTCTTTCCCTCCTCCTGCAACAGGTACTTAGTACTCCTCAACTTGAGGCTATATCACTTCAATCTCTCCCTTGGTGGTCACACTGCTTCATCCTCTTCTGTCTCTTCTCTTCTCCCTTATAAGAATCCTTGTGATGGCATTTAGGAATCCAGGATGATCTCATGCCCCAAAATTCCTTTTTTCAAACAAAATAACAAATAACATTCACAGGTTCCCAGTATTTGACATGCACATCTTTGGCAGGGAGCATTTTGTGGTCTACCATAGGCAGTAATGACTCCCTGTTGCAGGTGTCCCCTGCTTTATAAAGCCCCAAATTTCAAACATATACAAAACGATGTTTGCCAGATGAAAGCAGTCAGTGCCAGGATCCCATAAAAGAAAAAATTAAAATCCCTTTGCTGCCACTGGGATGGTTCAACTTTCCAAATCTCATATTTCACACTTTTTCAGAAATTGGTCAAATCTATGAAAAAGGTGCCCTGTTACATGGCTTGCACACTCGCCATGAACAGTCCACTCCTCTGCTGGGCTAAACCCAGGCTACGGACTTCAGGCAGCCCATCCTTCCAAAAGGCTGAGACTTGGAGGCACGAGCTGTCCCCGTGTAAGCAGACTTCCAAGAATGCTTACGGGAACTAAGCATGATACCAATTTGCAGCCTCTCAAATGTGCTGCTGATCTCTGGTTGCCTTTGATCAGGAGAAACGGCAGCATTTTGTCAGTGTTCAAAAGCCAGTCTACCCTGACCTTTTTCTATAATCAAGTCTGCTGTGGACATCATAAAAAGAATATGTGCAAGGTCAGGCTCTGACAACATGCAGAAAGCAAATCCCAAGGCTAGTGGCAGCCAGTCTGAGCAGATATCAGAAGCAATACACCAGCCCAAAGGCACCTACCAGACAGCAGTTAAGCCCTTTGACAAGCCCAATTCCAAATAGAAACTGGAAGAGGGAGGTGGGAACAGGATCTTCTCTTGAGGGGAAAAGGAACTAAGTACAGTAGCAGATGGAACATGGCCTTACACTAATCCAGGCTCCATAATTAAATTCCGGAACCACACCAGCAAAGGAAGACAGTATTCAAAAATAGCAGGTGCCTCCTGGAGATCTTTTGCCAGAGAGGCTTTGTAAGGCATCAGGCTTATAGCCTAAGGTATGAAATCATTGGTGACGCTCAGTATCCAGCTAGATCCACAGAGAAGACCAGACTGAGCTGGTGCTGCTTTTATATCCCTTGGAGAAATACTGGCTCCTAAGTAGATTTGCCTCTGGGGTCCTTCAGCTGTGCATAGACTTTGTTGATGAATAGTTAGTCACAGACACAGAGCAGTCCTGGCAGCAAAAACTGGCTGCCCAACTGCCTGCATCAATGCATATCATGGCCATTGTGCATCTCAAAGTTGAACTAGAGAGATGATTTCAAAGACAATGCTTATTAATGTAGCCTAGCCAGTCCTTCAGCATTGTATAGAGTGACTAATTTTAAGGCTGGACTCTGGAGTCTAATGGACCTAGATGGCCATCCAGTTCTACGACTTACTAGTATGTGATCTTAGGCAAGCTCCTAAACCTCTCTATACTATGGGACTTTTTCATCTGTGAATAGAGAATATATTTCCTAAATCAAAGCAGTATTGTGAAGAAAAAATGACACTGTAATAAGGCAATCAGTTCATAGCATGGCACATGTTAAAAGTCCTCAATAAAAATTAAATAAATAATAAGATAATGATGATCACATGGATGGAATAATGGAAGTGGCTGTCAGGAGCAAACACCGAAGGCCATGATGCATAGAAATTCCCAAAAAGGGAAGGAGGGCCAGCAGCATTCAGTTATCTTTTTTATTGTTTTTATTTTGTTCCCCCAAGTCTGAAGGATGCTTTCCCCTTTCATCTGGTCTTGGCAAGCAAGGAGAATGAACAAAGACCACATAACTCTCCCATAGTGCAAGCTGAAACTCTCAGGAAGAACAGTCAGCAGCAGGATGCTGTGCCTGGTCCCATCCTCTCAGCAGCCCACAGATGTGCTAGGATCAGGCACAGCTGGACACATCATCAGCTCTGCTCCAGGAAGACCCACCATTCCCTGCTGCTTTACTTTTTTGTAGGGTTTTCATGTAGGCAGCCTTCTAAGTCTAGAAAATCGGTAAGAGCTTAGGCACCGGCTGCTCAGGGGAGTTGCACAACCGTGAGTGTTAGAAACATCAGCTGATAGCACCTGGACAGCTTGTGTGAAATCGAGCAACAGCCCCTCCCTCTGAGGGAAGGGGACCACCCTTCCCAGCTGCCTTATTTCCAGACTTGTGAGAGCCATCTGGTTCATCTAGTGAGCAGTTCTGCCTATATTCCCAAAGTCCTTCTTCGAGCTAATTGAACACTGTCTTATCAAGCACTTAGTCTGGTCTGTGTAGAGATGAAGCTTTTCATAAAGGTTAGAAGTGTGCTGAGCTTTGGAATCCAGTAGTCATAGATTCAAACCATAGCATCACCATTCATTAGCTCTGTGACTGTGGGCAAGTCAGAAAGCTTCTCTGTGTCTCAGTTTCCACATCTCTAAAAGTGAAATAAAAATTATACCTATAATTATAGAATTACTTTGAGGATTCAGTGAGATAAGATACAAGAAAGACAACACAAGTTTGGCACATGGTAGCACAAATACACAGTAGCTAAACTGAGTTGGGCTCTATGCTGAATTTTAAAAGTTCTAGGCCAGATCTCCTCAACTCAAGTTTATGCCTAGAATTTTACGACATATCTAGGTAGGGGAAAAAAAATCTCTCCATATCACTTCCTTCCAAACCACAAAATATTTACAGTTGAAATTGAAGACGAAGGGCCCACCTCAACTTTTCCCCTCTACTTAAAAAGCTTGGCTAGAGTTGATAACATCTTATTATGGAGATTGCCTGTTATTGTAACTGCTGTAGTTTCTCTGGTTTCCATTCTATATTCCATCCTTTGGAATTCTATCCTATATTTCCTTAATCTTGTTCTGATCTTCCTATTTTCCCAGTACTTCTCACCTAAACCATTTCTGGAATACCTTTTATTCAGTCATTTATGCTTTTAACAAAGCTTTACTCATCCAAACCCAACATGACTGCACCATTCTAAGCCTGGAGATGAGCAAGATATCTGGGGATCCTGCACTGTGTCAAGGTAGGTAGACATTTAAATAAGCAAATCAATTCATGGGTAAAGGTAATGATAGTAGCTCAAAGCAGGTTCAGATAACCTGGTCTTGAGTGAATGGATGAGGCTGACTGAGGAAATCTTCTAAGAGAAAGTGACATTTAAGCCAAACCAAAAGAATGACCAGGAAATACTCAGGGGAAGAAAAGAGGAAAAAGTGTTTCAATCAAAGACAATTCAACCATCATTCTTGACCTACGCTTCTGGCACAGCTAGGGTGACTACAGCTCAGCAAGAACTATTCATCACTGCCATTGATCCTCCCTACCCACTAGAAAACTCTGAAATTTTAGAGCCCACATCTTGTTAAAATCTCTTCCCCTCTCAAGAACTAAAGCTTCTCCAGCACAACCTCAATTCACTCCAAGAAAGTGAGAAAAGAAAATAGGTTGCATTCAGAAAAACGCAAAAGCTCTCCATCTGTGAACCATAGAGGACACTTGTTGATCAGATTGCCAGAGAAAGCCAACAGAAAGGCAGAGCCACCTTCCTTCCTCCCTTTCAAGAGTGGAGCTCAAAACTGCCTTCACGTCTAAACACAGATGACCTGGTTGACAAGGTCATGCCATTTCTTTACCTGTCAAACGAATGGACTTTCTCAGTTTCCACTGTGGATGAAAATACAATATTTCTGTTTGCAATTTCAATTTCACAGATGACTGGCATCTGCAGGGACAGAGAATTCTAATAAAATTGCAGAAGCATTTAATACAATGACTGGCAGATGGGAAAAGGGTTTGTGGCAACTCCATTTTTCTGATTATGTTAACAAAACATGGCATGTGGTTTTCTAATGCACTGACATTGTTTCATTTACAGTTTAAATCTGATGACTACAAATAGTGATTAGAACTTTTGGGGGGCAGTGCCATTTACCACTTGAATGGTTTAATAATATATAGATCGTTTTATTTTTTTCCAATCAGACAATTAGTGTTCCAGCTTCTGCTCTTAATAAATTTACACGGCACAATTTCAAAAAATGATGAGTGCAAAAACAAGAAAAAAATCTGAGTGCACCATTGAGTCAATACATTATGTACACTGGATTTGGAAATTAAGCAAAAGTAAAGGACTTTTTTAACCATAATAGAAGCCCTTTAAATAAAAAGTAGGCCCAATAGGGCACTATAAAACTAAAAGCCATTGTTGATGAAACAGGATGAGGCAATTGCAGGGAAAGTTGCTACTCAACAGCTTAAAGAAAAAACATGTTAAAAGCACAGTCCATCTATCAACACTCCTTAAATGGTCCCTTCAAAGAGAAGATTTAAGGTAATCATGAAGCCAGACGTGTATGCAATTTGCTTGCAGCCTTGCCCTGTGATGCTGGCCAAGTTTCTTGGGCTTAAGTTTCAACAGTGATCAATTTAAAAGTGTTGAACTAGTTCCCAAGTGTTGGTGCTTGGACTAGAGGCTGGATGGCTGCATAAGTATCAGGTACAGAATTTTTGTTGTTGATGATGTTATGTTGTTCCTGCGATTCCTGCACTCTAACCACCAAATAGTAGGGTTCGGTGGGGCTGGAGTAAGGCCAGAGGACTAGGTTTGGGAGCCATGGGCCTAACTTACTTCCAGCTCTAAAGTATAATCACACAAATGTACAAGGAGAAACCCAAGACACAAACTTGCATTTGACTAAAAATGGCAAATATCTAAGATGGAGAGAGAGAGAAAGAGTACATGTGGAGAAACAGAGATATGGGGTCTTGCTCTGTTGCCTCAGCTGGAGTACAATGGTATCATCTTAGCTCTCTGCAGCCTCAAACTCATGGGCTCATGGGATTCTCCCATCTCAGTCTCCTGAGTAGCTCAGACCACAGGTGTATGCCACTACACCCAGCTAGATTTTTTTCTATTTTTTGTAGAGATGGGCTCTGGCTATGTTGACCAGGCTGGTCTCAAACTTTTGCCCTCAAGTGATCCTCCTGCCTCAGACTTCTAAAATGTTGAGATTACAGGCATGAGCCACTGCACCCAGCCATTAAGTATATTTTTAACTAACTGACTCTGTAGATATATGTAGATGTTGTGGGACAAGACATAGTTGGAGGTACTCAAGAAATAGTTTGAGACTGCTTTATTTAAGATGAGTTTGGTAATCCCTTATGTCTTCAGACCCAATTGTGCAGCTGCAGGGAGCCTGGGTGAGCCACTGGCAAGCTAAGCTGAGTAGAGAGGAAAAATCAAATTAAAACGCAAGAACTACTGGAGCAAGAGAGCAAGGACAGAGAGCAGCTCATGTGGAGCAAAGTCTGCTTTTCTCAGAGCCAAGACAATAACTGGAAACTACAGCAGGCTCTGCAGATAAATAAAATGTACTTGGAGGAAAACAGTGCTTTCTCCTGCACCAAAAACACAGACTTTTCCTATGGATATCGAGGAAACTTGCAGCAGGAGGTCCTCAAACCCTGCTCTTCCAGATACAAATTTTTCAGTCTATAAAAAATCCTTAACATGCAAATACTCTCAAGAGTAAGAAATAGCATCTTAAGCTATATAATTTATCATCTAAACTCTTCATCTTGAGAACTAGGTAAGAGAAGAACCCCGAAGGAAAGAGCTTCAGACAGACAAAGAGAGAAACCTCATGAGAGGTAACCAGGAGAAGATAACCATAGAGGGCTGAACAGCAAGAGGGGCACCAAGTTCCACTCCACAATATTTCCTGGAAACAACTTTGCCAATCCATGAAATTTAAAAAATGTCATTCTGTGCCTTCCCACTTCTCAGAATGCTTGCAAGGTTACAGTTGATGTTGTCATAATGCATCCCAGTAGTATGAAGAAATTAGCTGCATAGATCCACTATGATCACCTCTCACCTGGGGCACTTTGGATGCCAGGTTTAGCTGATGATTGTCAGGAGAACACTTAAAGAATGTCATTTCTGTCGTTTTATTATCTGACCCACTGCCAGTTGAGTCTTACCAGCCTGTTTGTAGTCTCATTAGTTGCCATGGATGCATCTCCTTATCTAAATGACATTTCAGTCAACATCTGCCCTACCACCACCCCTAGAGAGGAGTGTGAGCTCCCCAAGGAGAATTCTGGAAACATCCCAGCCTGTTTCATTATTATTACTATTATTAGTATAATTACTTCATTATGTAGTTTTTAGCTCATACGACATCAACCTCTCCTGTTATTCATATAATAGGATCAATGAATAATTAAATTAGATCTCAGAAAAATCTACAGCTTGATACCACCAAATCATGCACATAAATACAGAGCACAAGCACGTGGCTAACTTTTCAAATCTATAACCTGTGTGTCACATTAGTTCAGCAGAACAAACATGAGCCAAGTACCTTCTCACATAAGGCACTGTGCTAGACCCATTCTGTGGCCACATTTAATCTTCACACCATATGGCAGACGGGATTATCCCTGTTACACGGGTAAGAAAATGGAGTCTCAGAGTGGTCAAGTGTAATGGAAATAACCACCTACATAAGCCCTTCTTATGGGCCAGGCCTGTTGTAAGAGTTGTACCTGCATCAACTCATTTAATCCTCAAAATAACCTATGAAGTAGGTTTAATTATTCTCATGTTACATATGAGCAGACTGAGGCACAGAGATTATATATACAACTCTTCAGTTTCAAACAGCTAGCACCAACACCAAGAATCACAGCCAGGCAATTTGGCCCCTGTGTACTTGACTCTACCCTGTTTCATTCTCAAATGGTATTAGGTTATAAAGATAGCAGTTAATAGAGATGAACTCTAACTCAGCCACACTCCAGGCAGGGTACTGAATCTGTATATGTTCTCACATATTTCACCTAAAGGCACTTGCTTTTAGTACAGATCAGAAT
Organism: Rhinopithecus bieti; assembly: GCF_001698545.2. NCBI lineage: Eukaryota > Metazoa > Chordata > Mammalia > Primates > Cercopithecidae > Rhinopithecus > Rhinopithecus bieti. The sequence goes on from NW_016826376.1 coordinate 501,513, forward strand.
CTAAATTCTCTCACGCACAGACCTGGACCCAAGGAATTGTTTAAACTAAGTACTTAAAGCACAGATGCTTATTAACCAACTGACAACCGATTTAAGCCTTCGTATTACAGTCCTTTCTAAGCTGTACATTTAAAAAGATAAGCACATTATAAAACCTCATTCCCACTCACCTGGGGGTTTCCAGGCATCAGTCCTTAGGACATAAATGTTGGACCAGAGTTAGCTAGCAGGAGACTACCATGGGGTAGGGGAATGGAAGAAAAGAAAAGAGAAAGAACAGGGAGGAAATAGCAAAAGAGAAGAAAAGGAAAGACATTTATTGAGTGCCCACCATGTTCTAGGAATTCTACTAGACCATCTACATATGTTATTGCACTTTACCCCCATAATAATCTATGAGGTATGTAATAATACCCTGAATATTATCTTCTTCATGTGCAAAATAAATCAAAATTAAACTAGTCTCTACCCAACATCAAAGCCTAATCTCTTTCCATTATCCTCATGCTATCTCCCTAAGGTCAGCTCTTCAATGTCAATTCCATTGGCCAAAAAAGATTTGATCCATCTCTCTTATCTCCATGTTCACATCTATAAAATAGAGATAATAACAGTTTTTCTTCAGAGTTATTCTGAACATTAAATGAGGTAGCCCTTGTAAAGCACTTAGAAGTGTGCATGGCACAGAGTAACCACTCAATTGTCAGTGCTCTTAATGGATGATGTAGCAATGATCAACAGAAGAAAGACATGCCAGGTTCTGTGCTAGGTGCAAGTGTTAAGAAATTATACCACTCTGGCAAAACATACCTTAGGCCAGTTCAGCTTACAGCCCTCCCTGAGCATCTCAAAGACCAGCAGGAGACATTCTAGAGCAGTGCTTTTCAAGCTGCAATGTGCACACGAATCACCAGGGCATCTTCAAAAATGCAGATTCTCACTCAGTGGTTTTAGGCAGGGACCTGAGATTCTCCATTTCTAACAAACTCCTAGGCGATGCTCTGGCCCAGTACACCTCACTTTAAGTGACTAGGGCCTAAGGAACTGCTTTCCTCCTATTTCCCAGCCTCTAAATTCTCCCCCTCTAAAGTGCCTGAGATAATGAAAACAGTCCAGGGAAAATAAATCATCTTCAACAACCAAATGTCAAATAAATCAAATCCTCAAGCACTGAGGGCATAAAAGCTATTGAAGGCAGCTTTCTGGGGCTCCTGGGACTGGGAACCCTTTCTGCACACTCTCCTGGCACCCAGCTAATCAACAGGAGGAGGGAATGCCTTCATTTTCCTCTCCCTACCCTTGAATCAAAAGGAGTAAAATGAATCTGATAAAGCCTGTGTGGCCCCAGGTCCAATTTGAAGGCTTAGCCCTTCTGTAATCTATTTAAACTCCCAAATGAATATAAAGAAGAGGGAGGGCTACCTTACTCATGTATGTTAGAATACTTTTGGAATCTTTGTCCTTTCACTGTGTTCCTTCTCATTGTCCTCCCTCTAGCTGTATTTCCCCCACCAGCAACATTCCAATTTAAGCCACAGGACTATAAAGACAAATGCCACAAAGTTCATCTGTTATTGGGTGACCACAGGAAGTGCCAGAGATTCTGAGAAGCAATTGAAATTGAACCATGTAACAGCCAACCTGACCCTCTTCACTCAAGCCCCTCAGGATCCTGGGTGTAACATCAATTAAGACAAATTAACATAAAGGAAGTTGGACTGGAAGAAACACGATTTGTTTCAAGAAATACCACTGGCACCATTTTGTGATTCAGGCCATTGAGAAATGTTTCAAGTCTGACTCTGAGGAAAGCTTTTACAAATATTTTATGAGCTTCAAAATTATAAGAAGTCACCAACCCCCTTCTTTCCACTGCTACCATTTTCCAAGCACAACATCACAAAGTGAGTGGAGCGAAGAGAGCAAGTGCAAGAGCTTGCTTCGTTCACTCACTGGCCTAGGCAGTCAGGAATCCCATCTTGTCTTGGTCCTGTAAGGGCTTTATAATCCTTGTCCATCCAGGTATAATGAAGAGGCCAGGCTACACTAGAAACTAAACATGGGATTTTGCCCACTTTTCACGCATCAAGCCTCTTTTGAAGGTTGTGCTCTAAACGATCTCATTCAAAGCATAAGGAGAACATGCATTGGTGAAGAACATGGGCTCTGCAATCAGACTTCTTGGGCTCTGGCACGTACTATCAGTGAGATGGTGGATAAATCTTAGTTTCTCTTAGCTTTCCTTTACTTACTCATAAATTGACGTGAATAAAAGCACCAACTTATAAGGTTACTGTGACAACAAAATAACACACAAAGCACAATGCCTAGCATATGTAAAAACTATTATCTTGCCTTGCAGCACTTACAAGGTATGAATGAAAAAGAAAGCAAAATTTGCAAGTTTCTGCCCCCTGTAACTATATTGCTAGCTCATATTAGAACACTGAATGCTTCATAATATAATTCAACACCAGAGATAAATGTTTCTTTACTCTCTGGACCTCCGCATCCCTATCTGTGAAATGAGGTGGTTGTATTAAATCGCTTACCTCTCAATTCCAACAGGAGCTATGTAGAAATTGTTGAGCAATTCCCCAGGGATGCAAGCAAATCCCCAAAGACCCCCTCCTTGAGGCTGAGATGGGGGCTGAGATTAAATTACAGCTGCACAAACAGCAACTTCATCACATGACGTTTACCTAGCACTGTCCGTGTGTCTTACATTCCTTCACCTTTGTGTTAGGTGTACCTATGTACCAGACCCTAATGGAGGCACTGAGATGGCCAGGATGCTAAGGTAAGTGAGATGTGGCCCCTAGAACCAAGAAACTCATAGACCAGTAACAGAATAAAGTCAGTATAAAGACTAAAGGTGTAGGGCAGTGGGAATATTCGTTTTACTACTAGTGACAGAAAGACTCTCTGTGGTAACCTTCAGGGTATCTCCCATGGACTCCAAGACTTAAGTAAAGAATAGCAACCACTGTAACTCCTATCACTAGAGCGGTCCCTGCTATTATAAGTGCTTAAATGTCTACTCTATGCCAAGTCCATATCAACTACATTGAATCCTCTACATTAGTCCCCTGAATTAGGTATCATTATCTTCAATGGGCCACGAACATCAGCCATCTTTCTGCTATGGCTTCTGTTAACAGCAAACAGACCACTCACAGATGTTTTTTTAGCCTAAGAGCCTACACTTACCCCATATGAACCCTTCGTGACTGCAGCTGTTTAGAACACAAACAAGAACTTGATCTCGGGCAGTCAATTTATGGACTGCTTAAGAAAAAGGGTCAACTGGACCAATTAAATTATCTAGGCTTTCTCTCCCAGGCTACAGATTAGAATCAACTTTTTAGATATATAGTAATCAGGCTTCACCTCAGGCCAGTTAAATCAAACTGAGGGGAGGTGAGCTGGAATACATATTTTGTAAAGCTCTCTTGTTGGCTCTAACATGAAGCCAAGGTTGAACATCACAGCTTTAGAGCAGTGGTTCTCCCCAGGTGGGGTCGCCAAAGTAGCAGTATCAGCATCTCTTGGGCACTTGTTAGAAATACAGATTCTTGGCCTCCACTCCAGACCTACCAGATCAGAAATGCGTGTGGTTGTACTTAGCAATCTGCATTTGAACAAACCCTCCAGATGACGCTGACAGACACTGAGGTTTGAGCACCATGGCTTTAGAACCTCACTACTCAAAATGTTGTTTATCAACCAGCAGTATTGGAATCACCTGCAAACTTGCTAGAAGCACAGAATATTCTGTCCCAACCTAGAGTTAGCAAATGAGTATCAGCATTTTCACAAGATCTCCAGATGACTGGTGAAAATTAAAAATCCTACACCCTCCAACTGACTGAATGAACCCCTTTCTTGGCCAAGGGAATCCCAGAGAAACCGTAAACCCTGAGTTCCCTGCCATGAAAAGACAGGAAATCAGACACACCTCATTATACTCTGCCCTTTAGTTGTTTACACACAACTGACAAGTATTAATATTATACTAGAGATTATAAGACTGACAGAACAGACTGTTTGTGGCAATAAGATACCAAATTACAAACAGCACCTAGGGCCATGCCAGGCAATGGTTAAGTCACACACCCCTACACTTAAAGAGTAAGCTATGTTCTAACTGTCACAGGGTTTTCATTTTCCTCCAGCAGTTAAACTAGCATTGGCCTTGAGACAAACAATATTGAGACAATTGCAGCTCACCCACCATCAGACCTTGACTAACTGTTATCCTTCCCTGTTCCACGAGCCATAACTACAGCTTTTTTGCACAAGAGATTGATTTCAGTAACTTTCTCCTGATACGAGACCATCAACCATAGTCTTGTTCTGGCTGGTTTACAGAGAATGCTTACTGGATGCCTTCATGTCCTTGCTTCACCTTTTGATGTATAGGGCCTTACTGTAATGCATTTAAATGTTAAGTCTCCACCCCAAAGTGAACATGGGTCATATGTAACATTCAGATTTATTCAGTAGGCATGCTTCAGGACCCCCTTCATGAATATTCACAGCTCCTCCTATAACCTGCTGAATATGTATACTTGGTCAACTAATTTAGCATAGATCCCTGTTTCACCCTCCCCTCCCTTGAAAGCTCTGCCAGAAGCTACATTTCCCAGCCTGTCAGGATGGCCACCCTGTAAGCTATAACTTTGTATAAGAAATAACATCTTCTTTCCAAAGTTATAGATCTCATGATTCTTCAGTTGACACTGTTATGTGCATTAAAGTTTGAGATACAAGGAAAAAAATTAAATGAGTTTCAATGGAAGAAGATAAAAATAGTCAAAATAAGAAGCAATGACTCTCAACTAAGGAGTTGTACTCTACATGAAAAAAATTTATCAGAACAACCTGAGGGGTTCTCTCAACCTATTTGTACAGACATGCAGAGATTTCAGTGGGGAAGAATCGCTGCCACTGATGAGAATATGTTGTGTTCCTCAGTGTGGTAGATGAAAATTAGGTTTATAAAACAGAAATTGAAAGAGGCTGGGAGGGAAAGCATGATGGGCATGGCAATGTGAAGACACAGAACAGCAGAGGAAGATGGGTATAAAAAGAAACTACATAGACAAGCAGAAAGAGGCTAACCCCATGAGGGAGAGAGAGCAAAGAAGAAGTAAATGATCACTAGAACTGTGTCTCCCACCTTGCCAGTTTGGGTTCCAGTTCAGCAGTACCCTCACAATAAATAGCTTTTCTTGAGATGATTTGAAAGGGTCTTGATATGGTGTGGCTGTGTCCCCACCCAAACCTCATCTTGAACTGTAGCTTCCATAACTCCCACATGTCATGGGAGGGCCCCAGTGGGAGGTAATTGAATCATGGGGGCGGGTCTTTCCTGTGCTGTTCTCGTGATGGTGAGTAAGTCTCAACAGATCTGATGGTTTTATACATGGTAGTTCCCTGCAAAGTCTCTCTTTCCTGTCACCATGTAAGATGTGACTGCTCCTCTTTTGCCTTCCACTATGACGGTGAGGCCTCCCCAGCCATGTGGAACTGTGAGTCAATTAAACCTTTCCTTTATAAATTACCCAGTCTTGGGTATGTCTTTATTAGTAGCACGAGAACAGACTAACATCGGTCTCTATCTCTGTAACTACAAGCATTCATTTTGTGCAGTGGCCACCCAAGAGTGTTCACTATGGGAGGGACAAACACAAAAAATCAAAAAGGAGGCAACCACAGTCCCACTCAGACTGCCTGCCACTTCACCAGGCAGCCACAGTCCCACTCAGACTCCCAGGTGCTAAGGAAGATTTTGTCCAGAGCCAGTTTGCCTCCTGAGATTGACTTCATGCCTCCAAACCAAATAAATGCCTGGAAGAGAGGAAGATCAACAGCAAGCGCTGGCTGGATAGTGGGGAATGTACACATTTCTCCCACGCAGAAATTTGAGGCTTCAGCAGGTAGGCTTTCACGTGTCCACATACCTCACCTCACCCTGGCAACACGTCTACTCTAATTGCACCTCATGTTTTGCCAAGGTGAGATGAGGAGGGTTTGAGGCACGAGGGGAAAGAATACAAAAAGACAAGAAAGCCATTCAAATAAGATAAAGCCCCCGAGACCATCTTCTCAGCATCCAAGGAGGCGGATGTGCCAAAATTATGGGGAAAATATATACACATACACAAACACATACACACACACACACACACATTTGATTAAAAAAAGCAGCCTTCCCCCACCTTTACTGAAAATAAAGATCCCTATAAATACATGATTCATACTGTCTAGTGGAGAATATTCCTCAGCAAAAATGTAAGCTACAAAATATTAATAAAAGAGATACATTTATAAGCAGTATAGCTACATGTTGCAATGCCATGGGCACTGGACTAGTATAATTGTTGTACTCAAACCATGAAATAAAAAATTATCAAATGAAGACGGGCTACCTGTATTCATTTACACTTCAACAAAGAACTTACCAGGCCAATTGAAAATCACTGTGCTCCCAAGAATGAATAGTTGTCAACATGTCTTCCACCTTAATCTACTCAACAGGTGGTACACACCTGTGAGACATGTCCTTGCATAGTTCTCCAGAGACAAGAGGAAATTGTTTCCATTTCTCTCTCATTCAAAGAAATCACAATGAAACATAAGTGAGGACGAAGAATATTATAATATGAATAACTTTGAGTATGCTGTGAATTATTTTTAATTAAACAATTTACAACTTTGAAACGTTAATAACAATAACAATATGCTTTTCATGTAGTTGTTCAACAAATATTTATGGAGCACCCACAATGCACCAGATACCATGCTAAGTAAGGGCTAAAGTGGAAGCATGAACAGGTTCTCTATTTCCTATGTTTGGGAGACAGACAGCTATGCAAGCAACTAGAAAAAAAGGGGCAAATTACAAAGTAATACACACAATATGATCTCATTTAAGTAAAAATACACAAGCTAAAACATTACCATATATGCATATATAAACTACACACAAAAAAGTTTTGGTAATACATTCACTAAATCAGTGGTAAGCCAACCTTGTCCTGCAAAGGGCTAGATAGTAAATATTTTCAGCTTTGTGGGCCATACACTTGCTATCACAACTATTTGATTCTGTGGTTATAGTATGAAAGCAACCATAGAGTTCATATGTAAACAAAAGGGTATAACTGTGTTCCAATAAAACTTTATTTACAAAAATGGATTTGGTCCTCGGGTTGTAGTGTGCCAACCTCTGCTCTAAATTACTAAAAGTAAGTTATTTTAAAAGAGTACAACTTGAGAGAGAGATGAGTTTAAAAGAGAGTTCTCATTTTTACCCTCACAATCTCTTATGTCATTTGAATAAATATCCACCTCTGAATCCTCAGTCCTGAGCACAGTGCCTGGCACATGGCAATCACTAATAAAGACTTGTTTAATAAAACATATATCTGGATGAGTTCAATTACTCATCATACTTAAAAATCAGTGTGATTCAACAAAAAAAAACCTCATTATTCCAGTCCCTGTGCCCGACTTGATTTAAATATTAGAAGGACACATTTGTGCACTCAAGGATTCCAAATCCTTGGTGGAGGCCGACTCATAAAGATATTCCATTGGAACCAGTGTATCAAATACAATTGACCACCCACAAGGTGAACAGGCAACCTACAGAATGGGAGAAAATTTTTGTAATCTACCCATTCAACAAAGGTCTAATATCAAGAATCTACAAGGAACTTAAACAAATTTACAAGAAAAATAACAAACAACCCCATCAAAAAGTGGGCAAAGGATATGAATAGACACTTCTCAAAGGAAGACATATATGTGGCCAACAAACAGAAAAAAAGCTCATCACTGGTCATTAGAGAAATGCAAAGCAAAACCACAGTGAGATACCATCTCACAACAGTCAGAATGGCGATTATTAAAAAGTCGGGAAACAACAATGATGTCCTTTGCAGGGACATGTATGAAGCTGGAAGCCATTATTCTCAGCCAACTAACACAGGAACAGAAAACCAGATACTGCACGTTCTCACTCGTAAGTGAGTGTTGAACAATGGGAACACATGGACACAGGGAGGAGAACATCACACACCAGAGCCTGTTGAGGGGTGGGGAGCAAGAGGAGGGAGAGCATTAGGACAAATATTTAATGCATGTGGGGCTTAAAACCTAGATGATGGGTTGATAAGTGCAGCAAACCACCATGGTACATGTATACCTATGTAACAAACCTACATGTTCTGCACATGTATCCCAGAACTTAAAGTAAACACACACACACACACACAACAAATAAAATTGCAGTAAACTACAAACAACAACAACAAATAGTGTGATTTCAACTTAAAAAACCAGGCACGAAGTGGAATAAATATAGTGCTAGGGAAGTATGGGACACTCTGGGAATACCTAAAAGGGGCACAACCCTAAACTGAAAGAATCAAGGGTAGGTTCCAAAGGAAGTGGAATCCAAGCTAACAAAAACCCGCCATTGTGTATAGTGGTATCAAAATGGAGAGCAATTATGACTTGCAAGTGCACAAGCAGCACAAAAAGAGCCAGTCCACCTACCCAGCATTTAAGTACTCAATCAGTTCAAGAGGAAGGCTCAGAAGTGTCTGGGTTCAAGCTGCATCCCAGTAAGGCAGCTCCTGAGCTCTGTAAACCATCCTCCCTGACGTCAAACTAGGCCACACTAGGACAAATGGCAGAGGAAGAATCTGACTTCCCAATGAGTGCAATCCCATCCAAATTCAGTCATGGAAGGGGCAAAATGGAGAGACCCTCATCCTTCCTGCTGAAACGGAGTTTTGACAAACTGAAAAATTACAGGTTTGAGCACTTCCCTAGAAACTATGTCTGTGGACAACTACTTCTCCTAGGCAAACAAAGTGTTAGTCACTTCTCTTGAGAGAGCAGCCTGTGAACAAAGAGAAGACAAACGTGCTACTCTTTCCTGGAAGCCCACACCACACCCGACTCCTAAACTGCTGTCACTCAGACAATTCCCTAAAGGGAGAGGTTAAATTCTACTTCTATAATTTTCAATTGCCTTCCAAAGAAATTACAAATGAAACCTAGCTTTGTCATTGATGTTTATTTTAAAAGACCAAAATAGGTGGGTTAATTTATTAAGTAAAAATAGACCACAATGTTTCAAGTAGAGCATCCTCTTTGTATTTAATAGCTACATTTAACCAAAACCTTCATTTTCACATGCAAAAATCTTTCACCTTTTGTTAGTTCTTATTGTCTATCCTAGCTCAGGAAGAAAAAAACAATGTCATTTTCCTTCGAGGGTTTGTGTGTGGATCTTTGGCTCCACTAGCTGGTAGTAATTTAAACATAAACGAAAGCAAAGTGGTGCTGGGGAGAAACGCGGCTGGGGATGGAGAGGTATCCAGAAGCATGCTGCTGTGTGACAAGATCCCTGTTTCAAAAGCTTGAGTGCATGTGCTTAAGAAAAACTGCATGTTGGGTTACTGTTTAGGGACTTTACAACTGGTGCTGTGATTGGCTTAAGCCCTCATCTGGAGTTTATATGTCTCTTGTCCTAATCCCTAGTGAGTTCCATGAAGAGTCCAACACTCTCCAGTATTGGGGAGAAGAGTCATTTTCCATCAACAGAATGACCCCATGGGTCATTCTCCACAACCCTCACTTCCCCTAATGCCCTTTCCTAGCTGTTCCCTGTGGCATCTCAGGACCATTCATGTCTTCAGACAGCCTCTACATCCTTTTGCTATCTAATAACAATAGCTTATCTGTCTCTTGCCATCATATCTAGAGGGTAGCTCCTGGCAGTCAAGGTTCATTCTGAGTCCTCTAGTGACCGCTAAAGTGATCCAAAGCCCTCTTAAGGATTTTGGGGGAGGCTTTAGAGCTGTATCTGGGAAGAAAGACTGTTAAACTTTTTTTTTTAACTCCGAGATGTCTTCCTTGATCTTGAGACATGCCAAGGATGAGAGGAGCAGCAGGTGCAGGGACAGAAACAAGGAGGAGATGAGGATGCACACAGCCCTAATCTCCTGAGAGTACCACTCCCTGGAAAGCATAGAACTACCATTCCCTCAGCTCAAAATGTGTCTTGTTCTAGGTCTTAAATTTTTTCTCAAGCATTGCCTCCATGGGCATCAGATAACACAAATTGAGTACTAAAATGGTTTTATTTATTCATGCCCCCAGTGATTTTTCTGCATATCCAGGGATATTGCCATAGCGGGTGGAGGGCACTACAGATTCACAATAGTGAATTTTCTCCTTGGAATTTGCAAAGGTTTAACATATATGCTTGCCTTGAGGACAAAACAATGACTTTGATTTCAGTCGCTCCCAACTGATACCACAGAATCCAGAATAGTGAAGGCACTCTTTGAAAACTTGATGAATACATAAATAAATGAGTGTGTGAATGATAATTGCAGTAATTCAGAGTTAGACTACCCTGTGTCTTTATAAAGAGAGGACATTTGAAGAGACATAGACAAAGTGAATGTCATGTGAATGTGAAGGTGGTCATCTACAAGTCAAGGAGGAAGGCCCTCACAGCCCTCAGAACAAACCAACCCTGCCAACATCTTGATCTTAGACATCCAGGCTCCAGAATTGAGAGACAAATTTCTGTTGTTTAAGCCATGCAGTCTGTGGCACTTTATTATGGCAGCCCTAGAAAACAAACAGATGTCCCCAACTTTTCCTCTTCAGGCTGTGTCTACAGAGTTTATTGACACACTGAAATTCTTAACCAAGAAGTAATGTAGTGACTGAGGATAGGGCCAAGAGTCTCTCCATCTAGGCTCCAAACTTGCTTTCACCACTTGCTAGGTGTATGACTTGGGTCAAGTTACTCACCCCTGTGCCTCAATTTTTGCATCCCTAAATGGAGACTCTAACAGAATAATATCTCAAAGTCTAGTTGTAGGGATTAAGTGAGATAATTCAGCACAACATCTGGCACACAGTAAGAGCTTAATCAATATTAGTTGTTGCTTGTGGTGGTAATGGCGGTTAATAGTGGTAGTAATTGCTATGTTGGCATTGTGAAATGCAGTCTATTAAAAGGAGAACAGGGTTTCAATACAAACAGACCTGGGTTCAAACTCCAGTTCCATTTCTTACTAGCATTGTGACTTTCAATAATTCACTTTACCTCTCTAACCCTCAGTAAATTGGAGATCATCTGTAAACAGAAGTAATCTGCCCTAGAGTTACAATATAAATTAAGAGGGAAAATGAATTTAAAGCATTTAGCACTGTTCCTGGCTTAGAGTGACGCCTCAATAAATGTCCATTTTTAAAAGGAGATGATATGATTCCCCATCTCACTCCCACTTGGTTCAACCACAGTCTTTCTCCAAGCCTCAAAAGCAAACATCATTTTGCAGGAAAAAAGATTGAAATCATGTCCTTCAAAGCAATGTAGATTCAAAGCAATGTAGAAGGTCATAATCCTAAACAAATTAACACAGGAACAGAAAGTCAACCACTGCATTTCTCACTTGTAAGTGAGAGCTAAACATGGAGCACACTTTGACATCAATATGGGACAACAGACGCTGTGGACTACTGGAGGGTGGAGGGAGTGAGGAGTGGGTTAAAAACTACATACTGACCCGGGCACAGTGGCTCACACCTGTAATCCCAGCACTTTGGGAGGCTGAGGCGGGTGGATCACTTGAGGTCAGGAGTTCGAGACCAGCCTGGCCAACATGATGAAACCCCATCTCTACTAAAAATACAAAAATTAGCTGGGTGTGGTGGTTCACACCTGTAATCCCAGCTACTCAGGAGGCTGAGGCTGAGAATTTCTTGAACCCAGGAGGTGGAGGTTGCAGCGAGCCAAGATCGCACTACTGCATTCCAGCCTGTGCAACAAAGCAAGACTGTAAAAAAAAAAAAAAAAAAAAAAAAAAAAAAAAAAAAAAAAAAAAAAAAACTACGTATTGAGTACTGTGCTTACTACCTGGGTGACAAGATCTGTACTCCAAACCTCAGCATCACTCATTATCCTCATGTAACAAACCTGCACATGTACCCCTGTATCTAAAATAAAGTTGAAATTTTTTTAAAAGACTGAAAAGCAGCTTAGCAATAGCTGTTCTTTTTTATCAACTAACCCTAGAGTGGGCAATACTATTAAAATACATTAGTGTCTCCCTACTAGAAAGCAGGCTCAATCCAAGAGTGCAGTTCATTTCCAAGCACACATGTTCTCCAGCCAAAATGAGCCATGCATCCCTCATAGGCTCTTTGAATGGCATTTCAAGGTCACTTCTCAGGATAGGAAATTGTCCCTCTGCAGTCACAGAGCTGACATTTTCTTTCTTTTACCTGCAAGGCCCCTTAAGTCTTCTGAGCAAAAACTTTTTGCCTTCAAAGATTGTGCTGCAGATAGGAGCTACTGACTGCTGCATGCCTGGGGCTCAGGAAAGCATTTTCTCTATTCCAAATGATTCATAAAACACCCCTGTTTTTTAAACATATGCATAAAGAAGCTAAAGAGGTTTCACAAAAAAATAAAAACACATTTTCCATCTTTCAAACCATTCAAAAAAACTTGAAAATCTTCTCAAGTATTTTATCGATGATTTTCAACATTTGTCATTACTCTCCACATAAATGCAAATAGAAGCATTCAAACACATCTGAGGAAAATGTACAAGGAAGTACACTTAACAATTCTGTCCATAATACTCACCATCCTTATATCCTGAAATCATTTTTCAAACAGTAACTAAGCATTCCTAAACATATCCTTTAAGACTATCATTATAAATGCTCTCGCCAAAACTTAGGAAGGGCGCTTCTCTCTTTCCCTGATGGAAGAGGAAGCCGAAGTGTAATGTTTACTTTATAGTTTCCTTGACGCTCTATAAGCAGTGTCTGCCATTCAGTTCCTCTCCCCACCAAGTTCCTAAGCACTTGACTATCACCCATGAGACTTTCCTTAATTTTTATGCATTCCTTAAATTTTATGCATTCAGCTTGCATAAAAGTACTTGGAGAAAGAGTACACTCCAGCAACAAAATATCTCTCTCAAGAACTTACACCTGAAGAGAGAATATGGGAAACAAAAAGTTATTTCTTAATGTCAAGATGATGGCCCCTAGGCATGAGGCTGCGGAACAAGTTATAGCAGGAAATAGGCCATGTAAACACAAATACCACCCAGAGCAAGCCAACGAGCTCCATGGGGCTCTGCAAGGTTCCATCCCAGGTGCCTGGCACAAGGTGGGCCCACAGATCTATAAATATTTTGTAAATACCTGATACATAGTGAATATCTTTGGTGTAAGGTATAGCATTTTAATCTGTTTTGTATCTCACACATACTCACCATGATATCGTATATACAATTGTTCACATGCTGGTCGCCAGTACTATTAAGTATTTATATTCAGTGCTCTAAGTCAGACACTACAATATGCGTGATCTCATTTAATAATCACAACAAAGTTATTGGGCAAAGTATTATACCCAATTTTCAAAAAGAAAGAGGAACTTGGGGAGATTAAATCAGTTCTCCTGAGTCACACAGAAGTGAACAGCAAAAAGTAAATTCAAACTCAGGTGTGTCTCAGTCCAATCTCCATGATATTTTCTCTACCATGCAATTTTCTCATGGGTGTTAGTAACGTGTGCATGCACACACACACAGCTGCACAGTCAAATTAGCAGGATTTTTTTTTTTTACTGTAGGTCTTCTCAGAGTCTTTGCTATGCTAATGTAAATTGTAAATCTCCAAGAGGACACGGAGAGTAAGTGGCATTCTGCAAACTAATTTTAGAGAATCCTTTGTTCATGGAGCATCTCATGGAACTGTTGTCCCATAGAACAGATTTTATTAAATAGTTTGCTAATAAATATCCAATGAATCAGAAATGTGTGGTCTTAGGTCTCAGAGAAGAGAACCAGTTATCTGGAAGAGGGCATACAATGTGGGACATCTTCCTCTCTACCAGGTTAATAAGCCCCCAAATCCCTTAACCCTTCATAGAAATTGAATAGCAGGAATTTCATTCTGTGAAAATTACCTAGTGAAATTCAAAAGTTATCATAAAATAAATGAGGTGCCAGCTTCCCTGGGCCATTAATATGCTCAATGACAGCTCAATCTTAAAACTTCAGGAATCCACTGGAGTGTAGAGATAGAAGAGAAATACCATGTCACCCAGTGGAATATTTTCTAATTATTCTCCCTTCTCCTATTTCAAATATATCCCTTTTGAGATCGCTTGAGGTTCCATATTCTTTCTTTCTCTCTTGGTCCAGAATTTTATATTTAATCAGATCTCCAAGATGGCAAAATAGGAGGATGGCCTTCATATTTAATAAAAGTTGGAGACTGGAGTTAGGCTAAGCACAGAGACTTCTAAAATCAACATTCCAGATTTCTAATCCTAGAAGTTACCTTGCTTACTTTCTCTCTTTGTCAACTCATCTCATAGCCCTTTCAGTCTTATTTTGTTTCTGTCCTTTTGCTTTCTTTCTTTTTTTTTTTTTTTTTTTTTTTTTTTTTTTTTTTTTTTTTTTTTTTTTTTTTTTTTGAGATGGAGTCTCGCTCTGTCACACAGGCTAGAGTGCAGTGGCGTGATCTTGGCTCACTGCAACCTCTGCTTCCTGGACTCAAGTAATTCTCCTGCTCAGCCTCCTGAGTAGCTGGGATTACAGGTGTGTGCCACCACACCCAGATATTTTTTGTATTTTTAGTAGAGACAGGGTTTCACTATGTTGCTCAGGCTGGTCTCGAACTCCCAACCTCAGGTGATCTGCCTGCCTAGGCCTCCCCCAAAGTGCTGAGATTACAGGTGTGAGCCACCATGCCCAGCCATTTATTTTCATTCTTTTTTTTTTTTTTTTGAGACAGAATCTTACTCTGTCACACAGGCTGGAGTACAGTGGCGCCATCTCGGCTCACTGTACTCCACCTCCCAGGTTCACGCCATTTTCCTGCTTCAACCTCCCAAGTAGCTGGGACTACAGGCACCCGCCACCACAGCCAGCCCTTTTTGCATTTTTAGTAGAGACAGGGTTTCACCATGTTAGCCAGGATGATCTCTATCTCCTGACCTCATGATCCGCCTGCCTCAGCTTCCCAAAGTGCTGGGATTACAGGCGTGAGCCACCACACCAGACCCATTTATTTTCTTAAATGTGACCCAAGACAGGCCTCAAACAAAATTTTTATGTCATGATGGATGCCCCTCCCCCTTTCCCTCCCTGCCCAACAAGACCAGATTTTCTACTGCAGAGGCTATGCCCAAGGATTTATCATGTCTGCCGCACATATTCATTCATTCATTCTTCATTCACTCAGTAAATAGTGTCTGGCACATAAAAGAGCACTGAGGTTGCAAAATGAAAAAGACATTTTGCCTATGTTGAAGATGTTTACAACTTAGTTGCATACTACATTCAAAGAGAGAGACTACTCTGGAAGTAAAACAGAAAGATACTTATATCAGCCTAAGGGGACACAGAAGTCTTCCTGGAATAAAGATACAAAGATATGGAGTTCTTGGGGTATAGTTGTTCATTCATTCTACAATATTATTGAGTGCTGGAGACTATTCTAAACATTACAGCAGACTGTGTCTCTCTTTTCTCATGAGGTTTACATTCCAGCAGAAGAAGAGAGATTTTTTTAAAAGGATATTTAAAAAAGAAAATGTCAAGTAATAATAAATGCTTTGTTGAAAAGAAAGAGAGTAATACGACAGAAAGTAGTTGGTGATATATTTTAGGCTGGATGATAGAGAAAATCCTCTCTGAGGGGGTGACATCCAGCTGTGACTTGAAAGACCAGGAAGAGGCAAGCCAGCCAAGATCCAGGACAGTGGTTTCCAAGCAGAGGGAACAGCTAGCGCAATCCCCCAAGGAGGGAAGACGGTTGGGCTGTTCTTGAATCAGAAAGAAGGTCCATGAAGCAGACACTTAAGGAACAAAAAGGGGCGGGAGGTGGGGTGGGAACACATCACACAAAGCCTTTCAGGGATGCCAAGGGAAGGGGATTCAAGTTTGTTTTAGATGTCACGCAGGCTTCTCAGATGGTTACTGGTAGCAACAATATTTGCTATTCAGGAAATAGATTGCAGGAAGGTAGGAGCTCACCTTTCCTTCCATTGGCTTACATTGGTATTTCAGATTTTTCAGTTCTCAGCCCCATGCCACACCTCTGATGGCAGAGGAAGGCCTTTCGCTTTAATTCCTTATGTTCCCTTTCCATCTAACCCAACCTTGAGTTGGTGACTTCCTTGAATTCTAAGAGATACTTTTTCTCACACATGGCCCATGGCAAATAGTTTTTTAAAGTTTCCTTTATGGCCCCTTGAACAATTTTTCTCAAAATCTTCATTTTGCCATTTCTCTAGATCCCTCCCTTCCCTCTTGCACACCTAGAGTTGCTAGCCCTCCCAGAAAGCACCAAACTCACAATTGCATTTTCAACTCTGTATTCTCAGCATAAATCCCAAAGCATCTGAAACAGAACTACATTTAGTGATCCTCAGCTAGATTGGAGATTATTTCTCTTCACATGTGATCTGGAAGGGAAAGGGTCACATTGCTGATCTTGCCTCTTGCTTTCTTCCTCCACCACCCAAAATTAAGAATTACACTTACTGCCCCAATTTTTACCCTTTCATTGATATCCCTTCAGTGATTAAATTCAGCTTCAGTGATATTAAAATGAGGTTATTCAAAGTTTCTTATTCATTCATTCAAAGCAAAAAAGGAAATTATCAAAAAGCCATTGACCCTCAGGTAGTTAAGAAAGACATAGACTCTGCCCTCAGGAGCTATGAAGGATAGTGAAGACCACAAAGACAGCATGATGGCACACAGACAGCAAAAGGGCCCGTGGGAAAGGTGTTCCCAATAAAAGAAATATTCTTCACTCAAAAGAATTTTGAAAATGCGCCTCATAAGTCTTGGTGACACACAGACACGCTTTCAAAACAAGACCTATAAATTTATCTATAAGTACCTTTTTTCTTTAATTATAACAATTTTCTTATTAAAAGACTATACATGTTATTTATAAAAGAATCAGAAAATACTGCTGATCAGTAAGAAGGAAATAAAAATACCCCAGTTTCTAATACCCCCAAATAACCGCTGGTAACACCTTACATTATAACTTGATAGATCATTGATAGATAGAAAATGTATAGATGATAGATAGATGATTGATTGATAAGCAGATGATAAACACACCTATGTGAGGTTAATTTGTCAATGAAAATGGGGTCATGATCCACATGTTATCTTGTTACCTAAATTTTTCACTTTATATATAGCAGACATCTTTTCATGTCAATAAATGTTTACCCACAAAATATTTTAATATTTTATTTGCTATTGCTGGAATTTTTTTCAGAACCTTCCTTCTTTGTGCACCACATCTGCTGCTCTGTGCTTACTCTCTCCACTTCGCCCCTAACGCTGAAACATTAAATGAACATTTTGCATAAGAGACATTCCTCTGGTATGTTCTGAACTACCCAGGTACAGTGAAGAGTCCCAGAAATACTTGGCTCCTCCTTCAGCTTCACCTAATTGTGCATCATTGGGCAAGTTTCATTCTTTCTCTGGGTCTTAGGTTCCATTATAAAGCTAAATATAAATGGTGTTCAGATTATTTACACCACTATTCCTTCCTAATACTGTAGATAAACTACAATATGACTGTACCATTCAATGATAAAGTACACAGTTTTTCTGTTCCATCTGGCCCAGTGAGCATGAGTACTTACCAATTAAGACACAAATTGCCAGAAAATTCCAGACTAAAACAGTAAAAGTTGAATTGTTCCTCAAACGATTCCATCTTCAGATGCAGGGGCAGAAGGTAAAGAAGGGAAACAGGAAAAAAGATCCAGAGCCCGTACTATTACTGCTTATGATCAATAGCCAGCCCTACCTTATAATTGAAGGACTGTGTACAATTTGGAGACGTATGGCCACAAGACTAAACAAAATAGCAAAACCATCACTGGAACCCCTGAAGACTCATGGGTTTCACATCTGGACAAATGACCACATTAAGATTTTACCCAAAGCAGAACAGAAGACGATGTCTCTGATTGCTAAAGCGAAACATTTTTAAATTGGCCTTGACCAGCTGCTTGATATTATCATCTGAAACAAGAAGTGTTTAGGGAAGGAATGGGACAGAACTTCCTCACAACAAAGAGATTATTTCAGGATTGTTGTGTAATAGCAAAACGGGGAAGAAGGAAGGAAACGCAAAACAAAAGAAAATAAGAGACCAGATAAATAAACCATTACCTTCATACAATGGGCTACTAAAAAACTTCAAAATAATGATTTTGCTGTGTATTTACAAATCTTATGCATTTTTCAGAATCTATGGTTGAGGTGGATATGACAAACAATAAATCAGTATGTGTAGTGTGAATGTTTTAAAAAGAAAAAGTATATATTTACACCTATGTCACAAGATTAATATCCAGATAGTGTGATATGAAGCACTTTTATTATATATATTTCAAATTTTATTTATGTGTCAAATAAATCATGGAAATTTTTAATTTTTAAAGTGCAGCTATATCCTGTCGCATCACCTTCTTCTAGCAGTGTTTTCCCAGGGACAAGACTTTTTTTCTTTTCTGTTCACCTGAGGCAGGTATAAATTGTTTGACTTCTAGCGCTAGCTCTTCTATGAGTACCTTTTATCATTTCCACTCTTAACTTGCTTTTCTCTTTTCTGGTCATGTCTTTTTATTTTTTTGAGACAGAGTCTGCTTCTGTCACCCAGGCTGGAGTGCAGTGGTACAATCACAACTGACTGCAGCCTCTACCTACTGAGCTCAATCAATCCTCCCACCTCAGTCTCCCAAGTATCTGGGACTGTAGGCACATGCCACCATGTCCAGCTAATTCTTTGTATTCTTTGTAGAGATGGTTTTTCACTATGTTGCACAGGCTGGTCTTGTACTCCCAGGCTCAAGCAATCAGCCCACCTCAGCCTCCCAAAGTGCTGGGATTACAGGCGTGAACCACCAAGTCTGGCCTCTGTTCTGGTCTTTTCTTATGTCTTTCTCCAAGTCTCTGAGTTTGAAGAAGCCTTGGATTTTATGTATTCCAACCTCTAACTCTGTATCAGTTAAGATGTACATCAGTTAAGAAGCAAAAAAATCTCAAGTCAACTGTCTAGAGCAGGAGTCAGCAAACTACCACCCAAGAACCAAATACTGCCCACTGCCTGTTTTTCTAAATAAAGTTTTATTGAAACACAACCATTCTCATTTGTCTATGTGTTTTCTTTAGCTGCTTTCATGCTACAATAACAGAGCTGGCTTACATATCCTAAAGTATTTACTATACGGCCCTTTACAGAAAAAGTTTGCCAACCTCTAATCTAAACCAAAAATAAAGAAAAATTAGTTCTCAAAGTCAGAAGCCCAAAGATGGGCAACCTCCAGAACTGTTTGATGTAGCAGATCAATAATGTCATCAAGGACTGGTTCTTTCTAAATACCCACTATGCCGTCAGTTTCATTCCCAAGCTAATGGCCCTCATACTTGCGAAATGGCTACCGTGGTTCCTAATATCATACTCTGTCCTATACAATGTTCAACAGAAGATACCATTGCGGGCCGGGCGCGGTAGCTCAAGCCTGTAATCCCAGCACTCTGGGAGGCCGAGACGGGCGGATCACGAGGTCAGGAGATCGAGACCATCCTGGCTAATACGGTGAAACCCTGTCTCTACTTAAAAATACAAAAAACTAGCCAGGCGACGAGGCAGGCACCTGTAGTCCCAGCTACTCGGGAGGCTGAGGCAGGAGAATGGTGTAAACCCGGGAGGCGGAGCTTGCAGTGAGCTGAGTTCCGGGTACTGCCCTCCAGCCTGGGTGGCAGAGCAAGACCCCGTCTCAAACAAACAAACAAAAAAAAAA
>NW_016826376.1:524088-528190 GCF_001698545.2 Rhinopithecus bieti
ATATATATATATATATGTAAAGGAGAGTTTATTAAGTATTGACTCACATGATCACAAGGTCCCACAATAGGCTGTCTGCAGGCTGAGGAGCAAGAAAAGTCAGTCCGAGTTCCAAAACTGAAGAACTTGGAATCCTATGTTCGAGGGCAGGAAGCATCCAGCACAAGAGAAAGATGTAGGCCAGGAGGCTAGGCCCATCTCTCTTTTCACATTTTTCTGTCTGCTTATATCTAGCCTTGCTGACAGGTGATTAGACTGTGCCCACCCAGATTAAGGATGGGTCTGCCTTTCCCAGTCCACTGACTCAAATGTGAATCTCCTTTGGCAACACCCTCACAGACACACCCAGGAACAATACTTTGCATCCTTCAATCCAATCAAGTTGATACCCAGTATTAACCATTACAGCCACTAACACACACACACACACACACACACACACACACACACACACACGTGTTTGCTTAGGGACATAGATATATACACTGTGCTGGAATGGTGGCGTGCACACATGCATATACAGGAGCACAGAGAAGGGACACTTCACAGAAGTAGAGAAATTAGAGCTGATTTCTGGGGTAGAAGATACATTATTAGCTGAATCTTCAAAGATATGTAAGAATTCATCAGGTGAAAAAGAAGAAAGAAGGCAGAGGAAATGACAGGAGCAAAGGCACAGAAGCAAGATATCTAAGGGGAGATGGGAACAGGCAGTTTTGTACTACAAGAGTGAACATATGAGGCTAGGAATGAAATGAGATGAAGCAAGACATCCAAACCAGGACAAGGTCATGGGAGGCCTCGTATGCCATGCCAAGCAACATAGATTTTATTCCATGCAGGGGAGCAGTTGAAGGGGTTTCAGCAGGGGAGCTATAGGATGAGATTTATGCTATGTGCAGGTCACTATGGTTCCTGAGCAGAGGATGAATTTAAGAGGGAAAAGGCAGAAGCAGGTGGCAGTTAGGAAGCTGTGGCAGCAAAGCAGAAAGGCAGTTATGAGGGTGATCATCATGGAGACGAAGGAAGGGGATGGATTCAAGAAAATATGTGGGAGGGAAAAACTGGCAGTATTTAGTGACTACTCAGATCTATGAAGTAAAAAAGAGGTAGAAGATTAAGATGACTCCCAGGTTTGTGACTTCAGTGACTATGGATATAAATACAGAAGAAAAAGTTGGCGTTAAGGAGGTAAATGGATACTGTGCTCTGTCTTACACACATTGCATCTGTGAAGATGTCTATGGGAAGATGCTCAGTGGGTATGTCCAGAACTGGTATCTGGAATCTATAACTGAGGGATGAGGTCAGGTCAGGAGACAGAGATGTGTGCATTATTAGCCTATAGGAGTTACTAAAACCACAGGGTAATATGGGAGTCACTTTATCAAAATGTGTTTCACAAGAGTAGCAGTAGAACCTCTAAGGGAGGGATGAGAACTACCATTGTTGAAGGGGAAAGCACCATAAGAGCAGCCCATGAAGAACAGAGCAGAGAAACAGAGCAAAGGAAGAGAATCAGGTGAGAACTGTAGAAGCCAGGGAGGCTGAGATTTTCAGGAAGAATGGATTTGTGGAAAAACAAAGCAAACTGAATATATGTATTTACCTCTTTCTTCTCAAGAACAAAACAAAGCATCACAAAAATAGTTTAAGTTATAAATGCATAGAGAGACTAGAATAGGAGATACCCACAGATTAGATATGTCAACAAAGTTTTGGAAATTGTTAAGGAGATGGGCAAATGTCACTAACTTAGCAAACTGGAGGAAATTAAAACGTGTTTACAAAAAGTTCGGGGTGAGGGTGGAAGAATACAGAAAACATTCTACTTATATAGCATGCTTAGGAACTGGAGAGCAAGTACCTTCGAAGCTCCAAGTATGATTGGGCTGAAAATGGAAAGATAGTTAAATGTTTTTATAAAGAAGAGTAAAAATAACCAGCCACAGTGGCTTATGCCTATAATCCCAGCACTTGGATAGGCTGAAGCACGAAGACTGCTTGAGGCCAGGAGTTTGGGATCAGCCTGGAGAATATAATGAGAATCCCATGTCTACAAAAATATGTATACATATTTATTTAAAAATTAGCTGGGTGTGGTGGCATGCACCTGTAGTCCTACCTACTTGGGAGACTAGCAGGAGGATCACATGAGCCCAGGAGTTTGAGGTTATAGTGAGCTATGATCACACCACTGCACTGTAGCCTAAGTGACAAAGTGAAACCCTGTTTCTAAAACAGAAGGAAGAAAGAAGAAGGAAGAAGAAGAAGAAGAAGAAGGAAGAAGAGGAAGAAGGAGGAGGAGGAGGAGACTGATTCCCCCTGCCCCCAGCTGGCAACTTTCCTGCCCCATTCCAGCTGAAGATTGAACTTTTAACCTCTGGAGAAGTTGAACCAGAGAGATTTTTGTCTGAGGGTCACCATGTCCAAATAACAGTAGGAGCAAGAAATCTCAGTGAAAAGAGAATGGGTCAGTAGAACTTGTATTGAGTAGTGAGATTCACATCTTCCTCTCCTCCCTGGCTCCCCAAATGCTGGTAGCTCTCCTTACCTCCACTCTCAAAAACGCATTTCCCATATCTCAAGCAGGAGGTGAAAGATGCTTCCTGTCTGGGAAAACTGACCTGCATAAGAGAAAATAATTATACATACTGACAATTGGAGATGCACCAATAAAATGCCAAGTCATAAACTTATTATTAGCCTTCACTGAAATTCTGCCAAACACGAGAACTCCCAATCACTTCCACTTTCCATAATTGGAATGTTCCACTAATGGATATCACACATTCAAGGAAAGCACCTAATATGAAAACACAAGTACAAACAAACAATTTTTTTAAAAAGAGATCTTGGAGGAAACAGCGGCAATGCAAAAAAGCTTCTAAAAGATATAATTAATATCTTCAAAAGACAAAAGAAGATACTGTACCCATGATGTACAAATAATATTTCAAAAGAGAAAAATAATAAAACAGAAATGTTGATTGAAAATAGTATGCATGATCTCAAAAATTTTTTAATGTATTTAATAGATAAGATTAGAAGATGAAATAAAAGTTTCTCAGAGAGTAGAAAACAAACAAAATGCAAAACATTCCAGACGTAGAGAATTAAGGAAACACAAGAGAGATTACATCAAGGAAATAATGCAAGAAAACTTTCAGTGTTGAAAGACATGTGTTTCCAAATAAGACGGTCCGACAAGTGCCAGCACAGAGGATAAAGAATAATTAAAGTACATCATTGTGAAATTTCATTATAACAAAAGAGATCCTAAAAATTTCCATAAAGACAAAACGCATCACCCATTTATTCGTTTATTCCACAAATATTTATTGAAGTCCTACTATGAACAGAACTTCTTCATAAGGTGGCTTAAGATTGCAGATCTGAAGGAAATTTGACAACGAGCTTTATGGGTATAAAGAGACATTAGGCAGCAAGACAGCAAGTGCAAAGTCCCTGAGGTGCAAGTGTTCTTGGCATGTCTGATGTGCAGCACCATAGTCAATATGGTCAGAATAGGATGAGTGAGAAGAGTGAGAAGGGGTAAGTTCAGATAACTAAGAGAGACCAAATCCAGCAGCACCTTAGCACTTTGAATTTTACTCTAAGTGGGTCAGGTAGTTTTAAACGTTTTTGAGCAAAGAACTTATATAATTTGACACATTTTTAAAAACCTACTCTTTCTGCAGTATTGAGAATAGGCTAGGGTAGCAAGAGTCAAAGCAGAGACCTATTAGGAGGCCACTGGGATAATCCACATGAAAAAGCACAGTACCATGCAGCCAATAGAGACTGTAAAGATAGTGAGAAGTAACTGATTCTAGAAAGTAAACTTGAAGAAAGTAAACCTGAAGTAAACCTAGAAAAGTAAACCTAGAAAATAAATCTGAAAGTAAACCGACAAAGTAAAACTGAAGAAAATACTTAGGAAGTACCTAGAAAATAAAGAACCTAGAAAGTAAAGAAAGTAAAGGAAGACAGTGAAGGAAGGAAAGGAAAGAAGCAAGGAAAGAAGGAAGGAAGGAAGGAAGGAAGGAAGGAAGGAAGGAAGGAAGGAAGGAAGGAAGGAAGGGAGGGAGGGAGGGAGGGA
>NW_016826376.1:530059-534853 GCF_001698545.2 Rhinopithecus bieti
TCTAGAAAGTAAACCAGCTACTTCTTAGAAGTAGCTGGATTCTAGAAAGTAAATCCTGAAGTAGCTGGATTCTTGAAAGTAAACCTGATAATATTTGTGTATGGTTTAGATATAGATTATGAGAGAAAAAGAATAATCAAGAATGACTCTAAGCTTTTTGGCCTGAACAACTAATACAACTATCATTTACAATGTAGAAAACTGTGGGTAGAGAAGATCTTGAATAACATTTTAGAAGTGTTAATTTAGAGATATCTCTATTTGACATCCTTTGGAGATGTCCAAAAGGGATTGGATAATACAATGCTAGATTTCGGGGAAAGGACTGGGCTGTATATATCACTTGGAGAGTGGTATTAGTTAAGAGTAATGATGGCTGCTGTAAGAGATAAATCCCAAACTCTCAGTGGCTTCACAAAATAGAACATTATTTCTCACTCATGAAATCAAAACAAATGTATATTTCTAGTTGGTGGGTGGTCTTCCTTATGGTTATTCAATGGCCCAGGCTTCTTCCATATGTGGCTCTGCTCTCTGTCTCAGAGTCCTCTGCATTCAGTCATAAGGTAGGGGAAAGAGATAGATAATCATATGAGAGAAGTTTTTTATGGGCCAGATCAAGAAAAGATACAAGCCACTTCCATTTGAATAGCCACATCTCATTGCAAGAAAGACTGAGGTAGGTGGTCTAGCCATGTGCTTAGGAAGAAGACATGGGTTTAGTGAACAACTTTCTGGTCTCTGCTACAGACAACCCTCCTATTTATTGCCTATGAATTAGGCAAACACCTATTTCACTTCCTTCTATGTATAAAACACACAGACACACCTTGTCCCAGAGAGATGCAACCTTAAGTCCCATCCAGCAGTTTCAAGTTGGATTCCCTGGATCCAGCTCCAATCCAGATACTTCCAGTGTGTGTTGCCCTCACCCTTGGATCTGGATGTGGCTCCTTAAAATTTATCCATCTATAAACCAAAAAAAAAAAAAAGTTAACAGGCCTTCCCCTCACCCACAGTCAATATTTACTAGATGAATAGGGAACAAGAAAACCCCATTACACCTCTCAATCAAAAGGGGAAAAAATAGAAGCAATGTTGCATTCACTGAGATCCTGCTGGCTGAGCACAATGAACACCCCTTCCCTGGAGGCGAGCAAATTCCTTCATCATGCTCTGATTATGCTCTCTGGGAAGAAATCTCTTGTCCATTATTCTCGGTAGCAACACCCAGTGTGGCTGCTGTGGAGTAAACTCTCCTTTGTAGCTGCTCAGCTTTCTCAGCACACTTCCTGCTGATGCAATTTTGAGATCCCAAGTGTTAAGGCTTGAATAATCACAGGCTTTTAAGTCTAGGCTTACAGTTCCTTGACAGTACAACTTCCTCATGTCTTACTAGACTGCAAGTCTATATACTCCCTGTCAGTGCCCTTGTCAGTTACTAACAACAAGTTCTTTCCTGAATATAATTCTCAAGCTGATGATAACCTATAACTTGGCTTCCTTGCCCTGTGCTTCTCACTGTTAAGCAAACAAAAACCATCTTGAAACTGCTACCAGCAGCAAATCCATATGAGTCTGCAGCAACTCCATTTTTGCCTCCTCAGAGGAAAGAATTCAGCTAAGGGGCATAAGGCAAAGTGAGAGACCGAGGCAAGTTGTAGAACAGGAACAAAAGGAGTAAAGCACACTTGGAACAGGAGCAAGTAGGCAACTTGAGAGATACAAGTGCACTGTTTGACCTTTGATTTAGGGTTTTATACATTGGCATGGTTCTGAGGCTTCTGTTTCTTCTCCCTTGATTTCTTCCTTGGGGTAGCTTGTCCACATGCTCAGTGGCCTGCCAGTACTTGGGAGGGGCCACATGCACAGTGTGTTTACTGAAGTTGCTTACATGCTCATTTGAAGCATTTTTCCCTTACAAGTGTTCCTG
Organism: Rhinopithecus bieti; assembly: GCF_001698545.2. Lineage (NCBI taxonomy): Eukaryota > Metazoa > Chordata > Mammalia > Primates > Cercopithecidae > Rhinopithecus > Rhinopithecus bieti. The sequence continues at coordinate 531,993 of NW_016826376.1, forward strand.
GAGGAAGGCTATATGCCAGTTAAACTCTGCCATCTTCCCTCCTAGTGCATATGCTTGAGCCCACTTGCCCAACTCCAGAGATCTTACTCAGAAGCTTCTGATCACCAGCGTCAGGTGTTTTCTATCTATTAAGAGCCTGCCTTTCCCTGGCACCAGGTATGGCCAATTAGAGACAGTTTAACGACTCGACACTCACTTGTTGGTCGCCTGACATTCCTGGGGTATGGCGGGGCTTCTCCTATCCTGTTCGTGTCTCCCTAGCTGCCCACTCTAACAAAACCAGCTGGGATAATAGGCCTGGGGAGGAAAGTTGTATTCTTAATCTAATCTTTGCATCAGGGCTCAATCATAATGGGTCTGTGCTCCTCAAAGCCTTGTTTAGTCTTATCTCTTACCTTTCCGGATTCAGAAACAGTTGGTTCTTCCAGTTGAATTTCTGTATTCTTTCTATGCCTTTCATTCTGCTTATATACCACCTGATTCTTCTGATTCTTTCTGAAGCTCATCTTTTTCCTTTAGTACCTTGCCAAACACAGCCAAGCAACCAACATAAACTACTATATTTTTACTTTCTAACTCCTTCCCTAGAGGCACAAGTTTACCAGCAACAAGTTTGTCTCCCAAGTTATCACAGAAAATGTTTTAACCCCCCATACCTCTCTGCCTTTTCATCCTACTGTTCTCACTACCTACTCCCTTCCGGAAACACTGATCTCTGGTGTTCCTTAAATAAACATGGATTGCTCCAAAAAAAAAAAAAAAGGAATTAAAGAAAATGTTTTAGCCAGATATTTTCAACTTCATTACACAGAAACCATCATTTCTGCCTCTGACATTAGCTACCTTGCTTCCTGACACCCAACCAATAAGAAGTGTCATGTATTTTAGATTTCTGTTACAACAATAACCACTGCAAATACAAATTTCTGTCTTAGTTAACGCCATATTCCCAAATCACAGTGACTCATCACAAAGTCCAAACTAATATTCTTGATGGGTGAGTAACCTTTCACCTGATTATTCTTAGGAGATATTTATGGCTAGGCCTGGAATGGCAGATGTCACTTCTCACATTTCTTTGCCTAGAATTCAGTCAAATGGCTAAATGCAGTGAAGGCTAGGAAGTGCAGTCTGGTTGTGATTCCCGGACAAAGAGAAACTGGTTCACTGAGCAACTATCTAATCTCTGACATAGGAATGACAGCATAAAAAATGGATATTTGAAACCAGAAGACCTGATAAGGTCATGAAAGAATGAGTATAGATAAAGAAGGCATCTGAGGACTAAGCCCTGGGCCGCTCCAAAATTTAAAGGTCAGGAATGTAAGGAGAAAAGTTCAAATCAGAAAAAAGAGACAAAGATGAATTAGGAGGAAAATGAAACACGTATGGACTCTCAGAAGCAAAATGAGGACAGTGTTTCAAGGGAAATACAGATCAACATTTGCCAAACGCTGTTGATAGGTCAGATAAGATGAAGAATGAGAATGGAGCATTGAATTTGACAGCACAGAAGTCACCACTGCTCTTGACAAAAGCAGTTTCCCGAGTGTGAGGGAGATAAAAGCCTGAATGAGCAGAGACTGGAGACAGTGAGCATGGCTAATTCTTTTGGAGAATTTTGTGGTAAAGGAGAAGACATTAAAGGGGTGGTACCTGGATTAGGATATGTGGTCAAGTGAGGGTATGTTTTCATTGTTGCTTATTAGTTTTGTTTGTTGTTTTATTAAGATGGAAACGATTACAGTATTTTTAAATGTTGATGGGAATGACTGATGAGAAAGACGGAACATTATGGTGTGGAAAAGAGAAGGAACAGTTGCTTGCATGACATTCTGGGGAAGTTAAGGTCATGAGACCTAGTGTGTAAGAGAAGGAGCTGTTCTTACACAGGAACAGCGACCATTTGCAGAAGCAGAAGGGAAGGTAGAGTATGTGATACAGGGACTTCTGGTGTCTGATCCAGCATATAAAGAGCTTGAAAGTCATCACTCCTATTATCACAACAAGATAAAAACTGAATAAACTGGAAATTAACAATTCTTTTTAGATCTTTCAGAGAACTGAGGTCACAGGGCAAACTGCTAGCCCCAAAATTAAAGAGACAGACAGGCAGATACAGAGAATCACAGCAGCCAGTAGCAGAAACCATCACTGGAGCCAGTAAAATGGTAGGAAAACTTAAACAATAATTGATGAAATGTGGAAACTTAAGCATGAACAAGCTTGAAAGTTAACTCTAAAGGGGTCTCTTCTTAAGGGGCTCCACCCATTCATGTTGTTTACCTCCAGGATCCCTATCAGGTTCTCATAGTGAAGATCAGAGAAAAATCCCCTTGTACTTCTGGCAATGAAAGGGAAGAAGTAATTATTTTGAAATAGACTAAGAATACTCTGTTCTCCTTAATAATAATTTCTCTCAAGGAAAACTATTTTACCAGAGCCTAAATGACCTCAGAGAATGGAAATACCCAACACTCACCCCACCCCCGCAATCTTTCCTGTATCTCTTAAGGGGGAGAAGAGACTGAAAAGCACTTGTGGGGGCGGAGCAAGATGGCCGAATAGGAACAGCTCCAGTCTCCAACTCCCAGAGTGAGTGACACAGAAGACCGGTGATTTCTGCATTTTCAACTGAGGTACTGGGGTCATCTCACTGGGGAGTGCCGGACAATTGGTGCTGGTCAGCTGCTGTAGCCCGACCAGCGAGAGCTGAAGCAGGGCAAGGCATTGCCTCACCTGGGAAGCGCAAGGGGGAAGGGAATCCCTTTTCCTAGCCAGGGGAACTGAGACACACAACACCTGGAAAATCGCGTAATTCCCACCCCAATACTGCGCTTTAAGCAAACGGGCACACCAGG
>NW_016826376.1:536864-603900 GCF_001698545.2 Rhinopithecus bieti
AAAAAAAAAAAAAAAAGGAAAGCACTTGTGAAGGTCACAGCCTATGGGCACAGGCTCACTGAAGGACTAAGACCTATTCATAGTACTATAGAACAACTCTCCCCGCCACCCCTGCACAACTTATCACATCAATAAGGTGCCTGGATAATAACAGGGCAATACAATGGAAAGAACTGCACGTCTCAGACCTTATTTAAGAGTAACTTTCTATGGAAACCCAAAGACACGAGAAAGAATAAAACAATGACACTAGAAGGCATTTTGCCTACGACTCCTATAGCTATAGCCCACAGTAAATTTTATATCCACAGTAACTTCTATCCAGATAAACAAAATTTCACACTAAACTCTGATTTACCTCAGTTTATTTCACTCAGTATATCATGTCCATATTTCAACCAAAAATTACAAGGCATACTAAAAGACAAAAACACAGTCTGAAGAGACAGAACCAAACTCAGATATTGCAGAGATTTTGGAATTATCAGATTGGCAATTTAAAACAACTGTGATTAATATGCTAATGGCTATAATGGAAAAAGTGGACAATGTGCAAGAACAGAGAAGTAATTTAAACAGAGATAAAAACTCTAAGAAAGAATCTAAAGAAAATGCTAGAAATTAAAACCACTGTCACAGAAATGAAGAGTGCCTTGGATAGGCCCATCAATGGACTAAACAGAATCAGTGAGCTTGAAAATGTCAATAGAAACTTTCAAAACTGAAAAGCAAGAGAAAAAAGGAATGAAAAAGATGGAATGGAATGCCAAGAACTGTGAGACGATTACAAAAATAATAACACATGCATAGTGTGAATATCATAAAAGAAAGGAACAGATGCAGAGTTTAGTCAAAGTGATAGAGTGATGGAGTAAAGCCACTTTTAAATTTTTCTTCCTTTTTTTTATCAGGGACATAGGAAGCGAGGTCATCAGCTGAGAATAAGGACAGAAGAGGAGGTTTAGATATCTGAGGAGAGAATAGGGGAAATAGCGAGGGAGGGAAATGGGGAGAGAGAAAGAGAAAGAGAGAGGGAGGGAGTGGGGGTATGTGGGGTTGTTCAGAGCTGTCTTAGAGAATATATGTCACACCAAAATAATCCAAGATCAGAATGGCATGAGCATTCACAAAATAAACACTGTAATGCTTTAGAATTCTTTGAAGAAGTTATTTACAGCACAGATTTTTATATCCAGCCAAATTAAGAATCCATCACAAATAAATAAAATATATCTGATGCATTCCTTCTCAGAAACTTTCTGGAAAATGTGCTCCAACAAAATGAAGAAGTAGTACAAGAAAGAGAAAAATACAAGATCCAGGGATGGGGGGCTGGAACAAGGCCCCAATGGGAAAGAAAACACATGGTCATTCTGGGGACCTGTACAGAGTTGCACAGCTTTAAGGGGAGTTGGGAGAATGGCAAGAGATGAGGCAAGAGACCAAGGCAGGTGCCAAATTTTGAAGGATTTCCTATGTCAAGCAAAAGAAATCAGATTTTTCCCTGAGACCAACAGGGTACCACTGAAGGGTTTCAGCCACAGGAAGCTCCTGATTAGATCTGTGTTTCAGAGCACTCATTCTGGCTATAGTGTGAAGAGTGAATCAGAGGCATAAAATTGTGCAGATAGGAGCAGTTTTGAGGCTGTTATGTGGACATGGCATCTGAACTAAGAATGTCCATAAGGAAGGAAAGCAGGAAATTGGTTTGAGTGGTGTTAAGAAACAATAATCAACTTTAAATCTCTATCTAAATAAAAAAAAATAGCTGACATTGTTTTCTGAGTGGTTGCCATGTGCTGGGCCCAGTTTCAAGTGCCTTCTGGATATTAATGTGGTTGTCATTCACAGCAACTATCTGAGAGCAGATGAGGACACTGAAGTGCATGGTAAAAGTAAAAGCTTCTAAATCAGTCTGAAGCATTTGATCCAGAGTGCATGTGCATAACCACTTCCCATATGACCATGGTTTCAATAAAAATGTGTCCGGAAATGCAGAAGGCCAGGCCAGAATCCCAGTGTGGCCACTGAGACCCTGTGCCCGACGAAGCCCTGATCAGTCAGTAATCACAGCCCACTCTCTCGGGTCAAATTAACTGTAGCACACAGCAGTTAGATGATGAGACAAAGGAAAAACAGGAGGTTGCAAAGAGGAGAAAGAAGACTGACCATGATGAGATGTGGAGAAGGCCAAAGGTTTGGTCTAACAGGTGGAGAGATCCCACTGGAATTAAATCCTGCTCCAGACCTGATACAGGAGAAAAGTTAGCCACGTGGGAAGATGGTCTCAATGTGTTGGCAAGTAAAAATGCATAGTTTACAAGGGAAGAGGTGAGTGTGATCTCATTTTGTAAGAGAGAAAAGGTGGGGAGTACTAATAGTGATTATCTCTGCACCAGGAATACATTTTTTTATTTTTATTTTTTTTTTTTTGAGAGGGAGTCTCGCACTGTCACCTGGGCTGGAGTGCAATGGTGCAATCTTAGCTCACTGCAACCTCTGCCTCCCAGGTTCACATGATTCTCCTGCCTCAGCCTCCCGAGTAACTGGGATTACAGGCACACACCACCACACACGGCTAATTTTTTGTATTTTTAGTAGAGACAGGGTTTCACTGTGTTGGCCAGACTGGTCTTGAACTCCTGACCTCGTGATCCACCTGTCTCAGCCCCCCAAAGTGCTGGGATTACAGGCATGAGCCACCGTGCCCAGCTTGGGAGTACATTTTTAAATGTGTCTTCCTTTTATTCTTTTTATAAAAGAATGTGACATTTTGATGAATATGTTATTTTTAAAAAGGGAAGATAATCTAAAGACTGGCTGAAGGTCTAGGAAAGAAAAACTGAGGCAGCCACTGAAGTCCTAGGGATAAGCGGAAGAATGCCCTGGGGGTGAACAGCTGACATCAGCAAGGATGACAGTAGGGTGTTGCAATTAAATCACAGGAGAATCAAGAGAGAGAAAAGAGTGAAGACCCAGGAACATATTATCAATAAAGACTGTACCAACTCAGCCACATGCAACAGGGGGATCAAAGGGAGGAATTTCCGCCTAAGAATTCATCAGGGGAGAAACTGGTTTGCTGATAATACAAAATTGGGGAGAAAAATTCAAGGACAAAGTCTGAGATGTAAAGAAACTAGTTCTTAAGGGAATGGTGGTTGCAGAAGACACACTGGAAAAGATAAGACATGCCAAAACAGGTGTGAAGACCTGTGTGTTAGTCCATTCTCACACTGCTATAAAGAACTCCCTGAGACTGGATAATTTATAAAGAAAAGAGGTTTAGTTGACTCATAGTTCTGCACAGTGTACAGGAGGCATGGCTGGGGAGGCTTCAAGAAACTTACAATCATGGTAGAAGGCAAATGGGAAGCTAGCCCAATTTTTATATGGTGGCAGGAGAAAGAGAGTGAAGGGGGAAGTGCTGCACACTTTCAAACAACCATATCTTGTGAGAACTCTATCAAGAGAACGGCAAGGGGGGAAGTCCACCCCCATCATTCAATCACCTCCCACCAGGCCCCTCCTTCAACATGTGGGGATTACAATTCGACATGCAGCTTGGGAGGGAACACAGAACGAACCCGTAACAACCTGGATTCAGATAAAAGCAAAACAAAACACCAAATTGACATCTCTACCTGGAAAAATAAAATTTACACTGGTGACTGACATGGCAAATTTCCAAAACTCTCTTCACTAAAAACTATGCATTCTTTATCTCCTTCTGAAGGTCATGTTTCTCCCAAGTGCCAATTAGTTTATTAACAAATATGCTCAACATGGGTGTCCTCTTGTCCCCTCTCAAATGTAAATTTTAGCAATCCAATCTCTGAATAGTTTCTGCAGTGATGCTTTGAGACAACTTATGGAGCTAGCATTGAGGGGTTATGTCTGTCTTAGAAACTGCCTTGAAAGAAAGGAGGAGATGGAAAGAAGACAGGCACAAATTAAGGGGCAACACCACAACTTAAAATATATTGAAGTATAATATTTATTCTAATTTTAAAATAATACTAAAAATCAACATTTGGCTCAGAATTTTGCTCCTTCTAATAAGTCCAAAAACCCATGAGTGCACATTTAGTGTATTTCTCTGCCTTCAAGAATAACTGTAACTGTTCAACATCAGAGCAAAAAGAACTTGATATACAGCAGGACCGACTGCTCTGCTCTGGAGGTAAGAAGTTCAGGGTCATATTCTCTCTTCTGTCATTAAGCATACACATCAGGCACATTATCATCAAATTGTACCGATCTTCTTTTTCTTCTTCTTCTTCTTCTCCTCCTTCTCCTTCTCCTTCTTCTTCCTCTTCCTCCTCCTCCTCTCCTCTCCCGTCCTTTCTTCCTCTTCCTCTTCCTCTTCCTCTTCTTCTTCTTCTTCTTCAACATTGTCATCATAATCATCATCGCTAACACCTAGCATGTACCATGTATCAGGGACTTTGTTGACATTAACTCATTTAATCTTCAAAAGAGTCCTATGCGATTTGTACTATTATTTCCTTATTACAGATACAACAATTAATGCACAGAAATTAATCAACTTATCTAAAAACATGTTGCTGATAAGTGTCAGAGCCAGTATTCAGACTCAGGAAGTCTGGTTCAGAGTCCAGGCTCTTAGCCATCACACGATAAGAACAGGTATAATAAACATCTACCCACCTATAGGATGTAAATTCCATCTTGTATGCAAAGAGTTTTTCATCAAAATGATAATTCAAACTCAAGGATAGCATTAAACCTCACTACCACCATTTAGGCTCAAAAGGCAAGAGTGCATCTCCTATTCTAACTAGTCAGAAGTGATTCCAAATTTATGAAACTTGCAGGTGGAGGCAATGCAAGGGAAATTACATTTAGCAACAGAATAGTTATTTGTATACGCAGGCTTCAAAGTATTTTGGACAAACCATAACTTTTGCTGAAATTGACAATACAATAATTTTGAAAAGAATGTATGGTCCTCATGCACTAATAACAATTGCATAGGTGCTATTTTTAATGTATTTCTCCAGCTGCCTTATTGTAAAAGACCCTGAGCCAGTGAAAAGCTGTTTACTGCCTTTTGTTTTCTTTCTGCATATGATAAGAGAATAGTATCTAGCTCCCAACAGTGCCCAAAAGGAAGAAGAAAGCAAGGAATCTCTGTAATGAAGTGTAAGAAGCTAACTCCTTCTTCCACCAACCTGTGTTTCTTTAGGTTATTTCCCTGGCTGGTAGTTTCCCAAAGCTGGAGAGTCAACTTTTGTCTGGGCCTCAGTAATTTGGTATTTGAACATGTTTGTTGTATGATGCCTTATTGGAGTCATCTTACTACAATCTACTCCATACACCAGGTCTATCCTGAGGTACAGTAACTCAGGAAAACAGAGTTTCTATTAGAAATACATTACAAAATCCAGTTGTGCTGTCACATATTATCTTCTTGGCATTACAACCAATGTTTAGATAATTACTAAGTTATATGTGAATTCAGCTCCATCCAACACTTGAGTGAATGATGTATAGATTCTAAAGCTATTAAGGAGAGCAAATGTAAAGCCTCTGTGAAGATTATGCTTGAGGGAGTATTTTTATCAATGCTTAAATGGAAGAAATTTAATTTTACTACTAGCATCACCTTTCGCAGACCTCAACAAAGTTTTCTTGAAATCTCTAATGGCATTTCCAGGGACCAAAGAGCTGTTCAGTGTCACTGGAGAGATGTGCAAGGTAGACAGAAGAGAGGGCGCCACCAGAGCAACTGCTATGAAAGAAACACCACAGTAGTAGCAATGACATATTTTTGTGTCCTAAATTAACAGCAAACTAACTCTAGAGGTGATGCAGTAGCCTCAAAATGAGACTAGGAAATGAGCAGGTCAAATGTTACACTAGTACAACCCCCAAATGTCATAATATCCCAACAAGAAAAGGACAGAAAAAAAAACAAATTTACACCTCCACGCATGTAATTTTCTCTGCTCAAAATACAAACATGACCTTATTAATCCAAATCAAACCAACAACTTGTGACATTTTTCTCATTTGAAAGATTAATATTCAAGCAAGCAACTTAGTTTCTAACCCCGAGTTCAAAAATTTATGAATTCACCCTTGCAGGGTTCAAGAACCCTGGGTCCTCTGAGGCAGGAAACATAATGCAGGATAGTTTTGGATTCATGAGTCACCTTACCACATTATAAACTCTCCAAGAATGGTTGGTCAAACCTAACTTCTGTCAGATTCACACCCAGATACAAAGGTGCATAAACTTGGGAGCTATCCAACATGCAAGTACTGATTCAGTTCTCCATCTTTTATTTGTCTTATTCTACATAATATGAATAGCTCGTTTGTATAAACACTTGGTTCCTACTATGTGTTGAATGCTACATGATCTCTGGAAATACCCAGAAAAATGTTGTCTTTATTCAGTCATATATTCTCATTAGGTCTTCCTGGCATGCATTTGAGATTATAAAGACAAAGTTCATAAACCCAGCTAAATCTCAATTCTATAATGCTGAACTCTTTAATTGAGTGTCCTAGCTCAAGAAAATAACTGGTTATAGACCATCCTAATTACACCATCATTGGTACAGCAATCTTCATAAATATCAAGAAAATGATACACAGTTAACTTTTAATTATCCACACTAATGAAGGGGAACAGTGGCATGGTTAATCCAAAATAGTTTACAAACCAATAATAATTTCTATTAGGATTTGGAATTCATTATGTGACTTTCTTCCCAGAAGATTTACCTTCTGATTATATTTTTCATGATGAATATTCAAGCAAGAAACTTAATTTCTATCTTAGAATTTTAAAATTTATAAACTTCTGCCTCCATCCCAGGCTTGAAGAACTGAAATGTAATGTCTTTTACTAAAGTTGATGACACTACCATAACTTTGTATAATCCCATCCTGAACTTTCCATGGATGATGAGTTATAATTAAGTCCTAATGCCAAGCTTTCCCAGGAAAGAAAGGCATAAGGATTCAGCTCACAATTTCTAAGCTCTTCCTCTCTCATCCTTTTAACTCATCCTATTTAACTCAGCATTACTCATCCATGAGTATCTGTATTACTCAGCTGTTCCTGTAATAACACTGAGTAACAAACTACCTTGAAACCCAATGACTTTAAAAAACAAGCATTCATTTCTTCCTCGCAGATCTTCAAATTGGCCGAACTCAGATCAAACTCATGATTTGGCTCAAGCCTCCTCCAGGTGCATCCCTATTTGCCTTAGACTAGTGGCCCCAGTGAAACACAGGAGCATAAGAAGACAAGATGACATGAAAAGCAATTTTTGCACATTGAAGGCCTCTGCTTATATCATGTCTGTTCACATTCCAGTGGCTAGGGAAGTCACATTGCCAAGCTCAAAGTCAGGAGGGCACAAGAAGTATACTCCATATCAAGGAGAAAAAAATGAAGATAAATTTTTACTGAAAACAACCTAATATATCATTTAATATTCATTAGGCTCTCTGGTAGATTTCGGAAATACTAGAATTAATAAGTCACAATTTCTGACCTCAAGGAACTCATATTTGGGGTGGGCGGATGGTACTAAAAAGATAATGCTTAAAACCACTAAATAAGGAGACACCCAGGATATTATGTGAGTAGGAAGTGGCAAATCAGAGAATCTAATATAATACTTCTTGAGCTTAGGGAATCATGAAAGGTTTTACATTTCAGTGTCTGAGGTGGGTCTTGAAGATAAATATGAGTTTCCAGGGAAAAATATAAGCAGAAAAAAGATGCAGAAGTATGGGAGTAAATGGTCTCTTCAATAAACGACAGGGCATACAGTGTGACTAAAGCCTAGTATATGTGACAGTGGCTGAGGACACATTTTATTTGACAGTTCTTTGAGTAAGTCAGCCCTGGATTAGAAAAGTAATATTTGGACAATGGAGAAAATAGTCTAGTATTATTGAGTGCACCTAAGGGTTACAGACCTTTGGGTTTATTCATCCCAGAACCATTAGAAGCAAGGAAGTAGCTATTAATTTTCATTCGCAGAGATGCAGAAATAGGGACTCACCAAGAAGAAGTGACTTGTCCAAGGTCGCATGACTAGTAAATGAGGCTTGAAATCCAGTTCCAGCTCTGGTCTTCTCCACTAGGCTCTATTGGAAGAATTCTGGGAGTTCTGGCTACTTCATTAGTCCTGTGAGTTAAGTTCAGTCTATAAAAAGTATAGCCTTCTAGGCTATACTAACAAGTTCAGAATTTAAGAATGGCATTGAGGTAGGTTTCAAATAGGGGAACAAGAGACATTACCGGAACTTGACTTTGAAAAGACATCCAGTGGCAAAGTGGAGAGGAGATTGGAGAGATGGAGAAGTACTAGAGGCAGGTAAGGGTATATGGCAATAGTTCAGGTATACAATCAGGCCTTGAACCACGACAGCACCAGAAGCAAGGAAGGAAAGGAAGTTGACTTGCAAAACATTTTGGATGGGCAATCAGAAAAAAATTTGATTAAAAAAAATAGATGAGAAGAAGAAGGAGTCTTGAATTCCTCTGTTTTTCAAGCTTATGCAACTACTTAAAAGGTTAAGCAGTTTCCTCTTTTGCTTTCCAGACCACTCTACACTACAGTTTCTCCTTTCCATATCTCCCCCAGAAACAATGAATTCTGCCTTCTAGCCTATTTGAAAGCCAGAGGGCAGCAGAACAGAAGAGTGGTTGAGGCAAAGGAAGAGTCATTTGATGAGAAAAGATTGATATATTCCTTTCCATAATCAGTGGAACACAGGTGAATAGATTTAGCAGGTTCTTTATCGAGTGCCTTTAATCACCTAACTCAAATCAATACTCCTTTAGGGGAACATAAATTAATTCTCCAAACACACAGATAATGCCTAGGGAGAGATGCCTGTAGAGTTTACACACTCAAGCTCCACTGTCATGGGGTTGGAGATGAAAGAAAGGCAAGTATGAACCCAGAGGCAGAATCTTCACTTGGAAATGCACAGGGTCAGGAGCAAAGTCTCCTAAGTATACTGACACTTCGTGTATTTTTTCAACATCATTTGAATTGACTCTAGTGGACAGTTACCTACAGATGATACAGCCCCCTACTGGTCACAAGCACTAGAGGCTAGGGAGGATGACTCTGCAGTTGTTCTATTCTGAGCCCTTCTCATCTTTCCATATACATCATTAGAAGTACTGAGAGAGGTTCCCAGGATGGCAGACTAGCTCCCAGAAATCCCAGGCTACTTTCAATAGAGCCTAGTGAAAAAGGCCAGTGCTGGAACTGTATTTCAAGTCTCATTTACTAGTCTTGTGACTTTGGGCATGTCACTTCCCCTTGGTGTGTCCCCATTTCTACATCTGTACAAATGGAAATTAATAGCTACTTCCCTGCTTAAAATGGTTCTGGCATAGAAAAACTCAAAGGTCTGCAACCTAAGGTGCACTCAGTAATATTATAATATTTTCTCCCTTTATCCCTGCTAAGCCAGGGCTGATTTACTCAAAGAACTGTCAAATAAAACTGCTCACGACACTTTCCCAAGTGGAAAATCTGCAGAAACAATATGTGGCTTGCGCAGTAAGAACTAGCATATTACCTACTTCCTGTCTTCAATCTTCCTCCTGCTATTTTCTCTCACTGGAAGAGCCAGACCAAAATTCCGAACATTAACCATCCATGCTGAGAGCAAGGCCAAGGGTTAACACAGCCCTTTTTAAATGCTCCCAGTTGTTGTTCTAAATAATGGTAGCCATTGTCAATATTAATGATAAATATATTCAACCAAACTGGTATGTATGTGTCTTGCTTAAACGTGAGGTGAAGAGGTCAAAGCATGAAGGATGCGACTATGTTTCTTTCTTCAGAATGACCTCAGGGCAATTTCTAAGAGATTCAACCAACAAGGGAAACAGACATACAGCTTCTTCTTGCTTCTGGCCCCTTTCTCCAGATTGGACATCATTTCTGCAGCCTATAATCATCCCCCACGTGGAGAATTAATATGCAAATTTCCTAATTATATGGCCAAGAATTTTACAGGTCTTGCCTGGAGTGATAAATTATTTCCCAGGTCTCTGCCTTCCTCAGTAGGGGGTCTGGCAACCTCAACTTCAGGATAGTCATAGAAACCATTAGTGTCACTAAATTAACCAGCCCTCGGAATTAGCCAAGAGAAAGTGTATATTGATCTGACTTAGCGATGTGAGAAGAGAAGCGCTTTCTTTTATGATTAACCTTTCAAAGTCCTCTTAAGCTACGCATACTCTCAGCTGATGGAAAGATTACTGAAAAATAATTAAAATGTCCCCAGAACCACAGAGTCTTTGTGCCATTATTTCCTTAAAATAATAAAATTACTTATACATTCAACTGTAAGCGTCCTTTAGAGTTACTCGTGGCAAAGATAACTATAAGAATATAGAAATGTAAAATAATGGCTTCTATGTCTTAGGAAATTCATTTAATAGACAAAAATTATGATTATTATCTTTTTTACATCGTGCTAAGGTTAATAAAATGCTTTTTATATATGATATTTTATTAAAATGTTCACAACTATGAGAGATGGGTAGTACCTTTATACCCAATTTACAGGTATGTATACTAAGACAAAGAGAATGAGGCAGGGCATGTTGGCTCCTGCCTGTAATCCCAGCACTTTGGGAGGCTGAGGTGGGCAGATTGCTTGTGCCCAGGAGTTCGAGACCAGCCTGGGTAACATGGCAAAACCCAGTCTCCACCAAAACTACAAAAAATTAGCAGGCGTGGTGGTGCATGCCTGTAATCCCAGCTACTCAGGAGGATAACCTGAGCCTGGGAGGTGGAGGTTGCAGTGAGCCGAGATGGTACCACTGCACTCCAGCCTGGATGACAGACTGAGACTGCTCTCTCAAAAACAAAAGAAAAGATAACTAAAACAATTTACTCATCTTACACCTTAGAGACACCTTATACACACACGCACATACACACACACGGAACCAGTGTATAGTGTCTTTAATATCTGATAAATTCACAAAGCCTCAGTATCCTCATCCAAAAATGGGAGCATTAAAACCCGTCTCAAATGAAATGAGCTCCTGCCTATCAGCACTTGCCAGGGCCTGTCATAAGGATGCATTCTTTAAGTGACAGCTGAACACTTGAGCAGCATTACTCACCTGGAAAGCAGCCTCATAGAAACTATGCAATTTTTCTTTCCAATGAAGTTATTGATTCCCTTTAAGGAGACTCTCAGTAGGATAAATGACCCTTCATTATTTCCCTGGCATACTCGTGGCACTTTGGGGGTTTCAAACAAATTTGACTTACCACATCTGTGAGACCCAAAGGTCCAGAGACATTGCTTCATAATGGCAGAAAATTATCACATCGATAAAAATTGACCATTGTTCACATACTGAATTCCTCCAAAGAAGAGCCTTCTGAAGCATTCTGGAATAGAGAAGGCAGGGCTGATTAGGATCAACTATCTTTAGGCAGAAGGGCCTTGAGTGCATACCAAGCCATCTGTAGCCAGAGAATAAACCACAGTGGAAAGAAGTAACTTATTTTCTGTCTCTAGTCATCAATTCCTGACATCAGTTCTGAAAGCTGGCCTTAAAATCCATACTTAGTTATTTCACTTTTCTTTTAAGATACTTTAGTAGCTCCCCAATTTCCATAACCTAAAATCTGCCCTTACTTACCTGCCTGCAACCTCATATCTTGCCAATCTCCCCATGCATCCCCACCTATACTCCTGCCCCACCAAATCTCACTGTCAACTCATCACATCCCTCTTGGACTCAAGATATTTTATACATCACCTTTTTGAAACAACTATTTTACTGTCAGCCATCTTGACTACATCTCAACAGACTTTGATATCCCATTTCCATCCCCACTTTACTTTCCACAAGATGATTCTAGTTTTTCCTCATCTTCTAACCGTGTCAAATCAATAACCAAACCAGAAAAAGATATTTTAGTGATCAATTTTTCCATGCCCTGGTTTAGATCATAACCAATTTCCCATCAATTCTGACATCAATGGGGCTTGCTATTCCACTTTACAAGGACAGCAAGTTCTGCATTTGAGAATGCCTGCAGTGTTTGAGATCCCTCATTCAAACCATCCTTCTACTTTACATCACTTTGAAAACAGTGTAAGTATGAAGAGAAGCTAAGCATGAACTGAGAATCCTGATCAAGATGAAAAGAATGATCCGACTGATTGGTTTCACCATCATAAGGAGGGATTCCTCTGGCTATGTGTTGCATTCATTTCTTGGCACATCAAAAGGCAACCTAAGACAGTGTTAATAACACGAGCTCAGGGGACAAACTGCCTGGGTGTGAGTTGTGGCTCTGCCACTTATTAAATGTGTGACCTGGGGTACATTATTTCACTTCTTTGTGTCCATTTTCTCCTTCATAAAGTGAAGGTGAGAATAATACCTAACTCATAAAGCTGTTGAGAGGATTGAGCCAATACTTATGAATGCACACACATACACAGAAAAGGACCTGGCACATATAAACACTAAATAAATGTTTGTTAAATCAAATAAATACAACATTGTATGGTTATATTGCTGGTAGCAGAAAATGTCCCACAACAGCTCTCAAAATCTGAAACTTTGGAGGTTACTTTGTTAGGGTAACAAAGTAGGTATCATCCACTATTTCCAAAAAGCATTCCAATTTCTTCTTTGTACCAGAAATGGAAAGAAGCACCACTAACCTTTGCCAAATATTACTGACAAAGGTCAGAAATATTTTCTCAGGGAGAAAACTACACAAAGGCTGACAATTCTGAAGTGTCAAAACACTGGCATCAAAATATCCTGCTTTATCCAGTTACACTCCATTTCCCAGAGAGCAAGTTTGAACCAGGAAACATTGGCATCACCATGGACCATCCTTTGATAACTGGGGCTTAAATGCCTCTTTCATCATAAATGATCTCTTATTTATGAGGGAATTACTAACCACTATCAACAGTAAAAAACCACACAGAAAAACCACAAGGCTGTATCATAGAGAATTTTAAAATAGTTACCTATGAGAATAAAAGAAAGGAGGCTAACAAAGGCTGCTACTTCATAAATTTACACTGAGATATGCAAGAGGCAAAGGGCTTCTAGTTCTGGCCAAGACTTGCTGGACATAGGAGGCAGGATAAACTGACCACTTGCCTGGAATGATACATGGGAAGAGAATGCACAGGCTTCCTTATTTGAAACCCAATGATCTAATACCTATTGTCTATGAGAAGTTGGATAATATATTTGCTTTATCTGAGCCTCAGTTTTATCAACAGTAAAATGGAGATAAGGCCTTACTGAGCTGGATTTGTTGGCGTATGACTGCAGGGCCTTTACATGATGCCTGGAACACAGAAGACACCCAATTCTCTACTCCACCTTCCTATACAACATAAGTAATAAATCATTTCCCAAATCTGTGGTGGGAAATTACATCAGTTATGTGGTGGTTATCATCAAATAGAAATTACATATATTCAATGTCTTTACTATGCTACATGCATCCTCAAGTTTTTCACAACACGTATGAGTAAAGGTTCTTATTGCAAATTGCAGAAACTGATTTTTAAGCACTTGGGAATTTATTGGAAGAGTTTCAGGAATTCAGAAAATGAATCTATGGAAGGCTCTAAGATCAAGGCCTAAAAACCAGGCAGGATCTAGGAATGCTGCAGAGCTTGGGAGCAGGATTGCCCAGCAAGAGTTACACAACAGATACAAGCTGGTACACCGGATAGATCTGCCACCAAGCTGAATCTGAACTCCAAATCTCCCTTCTCTGTAGGCCCCTGATTCAGGGCTTGATGTACAGGATTTAACAGTGTTGCAGAACTTTCTCTTTAGTCCAGCTAAAACTAGATTCTTGTCACATGACCGGGAAAGATTAGGCTCACGGACACATAGAAGGGTGAGGAGCAGAATTTATTGGGCAAAAAGGAAAAAGGAAAAATCTCAGCAAAGTGAGATGGAGTCCTGCTAACAGGCCCTCCACTCACAGATTGAATCCCAGGTCGCCACACAGAACTAAAGAAGCCAAACTCTTCCCCTGTGCAAACATCATGAACTTCTCGAGGCTCCACCCAGTTCTCCCAGTGTGTAGATGGGCACTATTCAGACAGAATCAGCTGGGAAAGGGCAGGCTTCATCTAGGACCAACAGTCCGGTTCTTCAGCCTTCAGGCTGTTTTAGGCCAAGGTGGGGTTTGCCAGGGACCCTTGGCTGTCTCCTGTCTCTATCTATAGCACTTGGAGCACATGCCTACATATGACTGTCTCAGGGCACGCTTTGAAGAAGAATGTGGTCTCCTTTGCTTTCAACGAGACAGAGAGGACAGTAAGAAGCAATCTCAGCAATAAGCCTCCTATCAATACAATGGACAATTTCCTAGAGGAATAGGGAGGTACTAATAGGCAGATATGTCTAGATGATAATAGATAATCAAAAGGTGACAAAACATACAAAACATAATGAGAAGAAAAGAAGATGAATGGCCTGCATAGTTCTCCCCCATTTTGAAACAGGCTCCAATGTACCGCCAATGTAATTCATTCAACAAGTACTTATTGGAATTACAATGTACCTCCAATGTAATTCATTCAACAAGTACTTATTGGCCATAATTTTCATTCACTGAGATACAATGGTCAAAGGTTTATGGATTATTTCTGCCCTCAAAGAGATAAATAAAAATAGGTAATTTTCATAGGTATTAAATGCAAGTAAGCACATGTCGGGGCACCTAATCCAGTCTTGGAAGAGAGATAGATAGGCAAGATGAGCTTGAAGTTGAAACACAAAGTAAAAAATAATAATAATAAATCTATCCCTCTGCTTAACATAAATACTTCTGTGTGTACCTCTTACTTCCTATACACAGATAGAATGAGGTCTATCCTTTGATCCTGGTCTAATTTAACCCCAGACAGATACCCACCCCAACTCCAGGTCAACAAGAGTTAAACTAGCTGGCTTCACCTCCATTTTAAGGTGAGGAACTAGGTACAGCCCTAAGATAAATTCTGAATAAAGCTATCGATTACTCTTTTTCATTTCTTTTTCTTCATTGCAACCTCTCATAGTCCAACTATTCTGCTAGATACTTTAAAATCCCAAACTTTCACTGGCCTGGCAACCACAAGATGCTCCAAATGTCCATCACTGGTACTTTAAAGTAAGAAAACAAAATTGGCCTCTGAGATTTATATTATAAAATCAAGCCTTCATGGAAGTAGTTCTAAACCTGTATTAGTCCATTTGCACATTGTTATAAAGATAATACCTGAGACTGGGTAATTTATAAACAAAAGAGGTTTAATTAAATTGCAGTTTCATAGGGTTGGAGAAGCCTTAGGAAACTTACAACCATGGTGGAAGGTGAAGGGGAAGCAAGGTATTTTCCTCCAAGGCAGCAGAAGAGAGAGAAAACAAAGAGGAAACTCCCTCATTATCAGAAGAACAGCATGGGGGAACTGCTGCCATGATCCAATCACCTCCCACCAGGTCCCTCCCTCAACATGTGGGAATTACTGTTTGAGGTGAGATTTGGGTGAGGACACACAGCCAAACCATATCAGAACCTAAAAGCGTCCTCCTAAACAGAAATGTGTAAATAAGTAGCTGAATCATTTTCTAAATTCGGGCACACAAATGGAGCTCTCTGCAAGATTTCTTCCCATTCACTCCTCTGAACCTACTCTCTACCTTTCTCTACTCTACCCTATACCATGAAAGGTCAACCTGAATGAACTGTAGGTAACAACAAGCTCCCTTGGCTTCTGGTGAATCAACTGACAGGAGATTAGAGGCCAGCAGGAGATTGTGGTCATGATATTTATTACCCTGGCTTTTCTATCTGCCGCACTTGCTGTCTTTTCACTGAAGGTCACAGGGCTTGCTCACCAGTCCTCTTCAGGTTCTGATAACCCCTCCCTCCACCTGCTTCTTCAGTTTTTTTTTTTTTTTTTTTTTTTTTTTTTTTTGAGACGGAGTCTTGCTCTGTCGCCCAGGCTGGAGTGCAGTGGCCGGATCTCAGCTCACTGCAAGCTCCGTCTCCCGGGTTTACGCCATTCTCCTGCCTCAGCCTCCCGAGTACAGGACTACAGGCGCCCGCCACCTCGCCCGGCTAGTTTCTTTTTGTATTTTTTAGTAGAGACGGGGTTTCACCATGTTAGCCAGGATGGTCTCGATCTCCTGAGCTCGTGATCCACCCGTCTTGGCCTTCCTAAGTGCTGGGATTACAGACTTGAGCCACCGTGCCTGGCCGCTTCTTCAGTTTTAAGAGTAGTTACAGATCCTCAGCTGCTAGCCTTCAGTGAGCTGCAATATCATTTGTCAATTTCTCTAAAACAAGGTTAGTCAACTTCATTGATATTGACATTTTGGGATAATTGTTGTGGAAGGCTGTGCTGTGCATTATAGAATGTTTAGCAGCATCATTGGCCTCTACTCACTAGATGCCAGTAGTACCCCACACCATAGTTGTGGCAACCAAAAATGTCTCCAGATATTTCCAAATGTTTCCTGGAGGACAAAATCACTCCCACTTAAGAACTACTAATATAAACTTTTCTATGCTTCTATAAATAGTCCCTTCACGAAAATTTTCTTGAATAATATAAGTATACTATTTCTTTCCTACCTAGACCCATGACTGACACAAGGAGTCTGTTGGAAAACTTGGGCAAAATTACAACATTAAAGTTTACTTGATCCACTGCAATGTAAATTCCATAAGAGAAGGACATTGTGTGTCTTACCACTAAATCCCCTCTACCAAGAAGTGTTGGACACAAGTAAATGCTCAATGAATATTTCTTAAGTAAATGAATTTAAACTGTATTATCAAAAATAATTTTATTTGTAAAGAGATAGAAAAGTTTCCACAGAAAATAAGAAGGCACAGACAAAAAGGTTAAACAATATAGACATTCTGTAAGTACAATGCAGAGTTGAAGCCTTGGCCAATGGCTTAAAGTACTCTGAACCCCCTGTTAAGGCACCTCCCATTGCAAGACAGTCCCTCAACATAGGTTACCTGTGGGACTATTAGTAAAATCATGCCAATTTCTTGTACTTGGATTTCAAACTCATCTAAAAAACCTAAAATATAAACTCCATGAGAGCTGAGCTACAACCTGTTCAGTATACCATTGTATACCCCCTGCCTTACTCAGCGTCTAATGAATATTTGTCAAGTGAGTGAATCGATGAATGGGCCATCTCATTATGATATGGCTTTCAAGGGCCTTGGCTACAAGGGAAAAGAAAGATGTAGTCTCATGACCATCAAAGCCATCAAAAATATTACTTTTTCATGTGTATTGGCAAATTGAAATTCTAGGACTTAATTGACTTGTATGCCTTAGAGTTACATTAACCATCCCCAAAAAGACTGGCCACTCCTGACTCAAAGAATAGTCAGTAGACCAGAAAAGGTCCCAATTCCAATTTTAGAATATAGAAACTTAATTGAGGTTCTGAGTGAATGGGTTATTTGAAAGCATACACTAGAAAAAAAATTAGAAATTGATTCCATTAACACATGATTGTAAAAGTGCATGTATTAGTTATCTATTGCTACATGACAAATTACCCCCAAAACTTAGTGGCTAAGACAACACACATTTATTATTTCACAGTTTACATGGATGAAGAACCTGGACACAGCATAGCTGATCCTCCACTTCAGGATCTCTCATAGGCGGCAGTGCCAGCTAAGTTGTGGTAATCTCAAGGTTCAACTGGGGAAAGATCAGCTTCCAAAATTATTCACATGGCAGCTAGCAGAGTTCAATAACTCAGGAGCTGTTAGCCAAACGCCCCTCCTTGGTTCCTTGCCATGCAGGTTTCTCCAACATGGCGACTAGCTTCACTAAAGCATGCAAGATGAGAAGGCAATAGAGAGTGCATGCTGGTAGGCTGGGCGCGGTGGCTCACGCCTCCAATCCCAGCACTTTGGGAGGCCAAGGAGGGCGGATCACGAGATCAGGAGATGGAGACCATCCTGGCTAACGTGGTGAAACCCCATTTCTACTAAAAATACAAAAAATCAGCCAGGCGTGGTGGCAGGCGCCTGTAGTCCCAGGTACTCGGGAGGCTGAGGTAGGAGAATGGCGTGAACCCAGGAGGCGGAGCTTGCGGTGAGCCGAGATCGCGCCACTGCACTCCAGCCTGGGCGCCAGAACAAGACAAAGAGAGTGTATGCTGGTAAAATGAAATCTTTTGTAACCTACTCACGTAAATGATATCACATCACCTTTGCCATAGTCTGTACTTAAAACAAGTCACTATATGCAGACCACACTCAAAAGGAGGAAATGATACAAAGGAATGAGTACCAGAAGTCTACCTACCAGAACACAAATTACCAAAAAAGAAAAGATCCCTTGCAGAGATCCAAGAAAGTGGAGTTTAAGGTCATGGGCTATCTTACTTGGAAAATCAGAAGAAGAACCTCATAAAAGTGCTAGGGGTGTGGAAATCCAATGGCATCTAGAATATTGGAGCAAAGGCATTCAGAATCTCAAAGCATCAGAGAAGAAAGGGAGCCAGAACTCCTTCGAACCAGAACTCCTTCAATACCTGCTAGTTGGCCCATATTTTAACTCTTCATTTCATCCTCACTTCACTATTATAAGATGGATGTTTTTAAACAGATAAGGAAATTGAAGACCAATAAAATTAAGTTTCTGTTCTGAAATTACAGGGCTAGTAAATAGTAGTTTTGATTAACAATATAGACATTAGACAGAAATGAACTAGAGTCTAGACCCCACCACTTATTTGCCATGTGATATTTTGTAAGTTACTTGTTTGTATTGTCCACTGCTGAATCCCAAGTGTCTAGCAGGTGCTTCAGTAAATGTTTCTGTGAATTAATTAATCTGGCTCATTTATATATATATAATGGTACCTACTTCAAGAGTTATTGCAAGAATTACATTAAATTATCTGAACACTTCAGCACAATGCCTAGCTCTTGGTAGGGGGTCAAAAAATGATAATTAGTATTATTATACTGCTTGTCCTGATTCCAATCTTAAAACCTCAAACACTGCATCTAGTCTAACTACAATGTTGCCTATATGGTACCATAAACCTCCAGCTTCCTAGTGCTCACATCATCTAGTCTCTGCTGGTAAAACCCTTAGGCCAAGTCTTTTCTTTTAATTAATAGACTTTATTCCTTAGAGTAGTTTAGGCTTACAGAAAAAATGAACAGAAAGTACAGAATGATTTCATATACTCCTCACACCCGCAGACTAACAGTTCCCCCTATTATTGACATCATTGGTTTAGTACACTTGTTGTCATTGATGAACGGAGCTTAATTGATACATTATTATTAACTAATGTCCTTAGTTTACATCAGGGTTTATTCTTTGTGTTGTATAATACTATGAGTTTTGCCTAATGCATAATGCCATGCATCCACCATTAGAGTATCATACAGAATAGTTTTGCTGCCTTAAAAATCTGTGCTCCATGTATGCATCCCTCCCCACTTCCCCTGAAGATAGAAGCTATGGGGATAGTAAAAATGATCAGCAGTTTCCTCGGATTTAGGCCGAGTCTTAATTGCTAGATTATTAAAACAGACATTGTCTGTTCTAGGAAAACTAGTCCCCACCCTTCCTGCATAGACACCACATGAGCACATATCCTCTCCAGGAAAACTATCCCCACCCCTTCCCATATACACACATTATGGCTCCATATCTCCTGCACAACAAAAACTGGGCTCTAGCTCTGCCTACATAGACAACACATTGTTCCCACATCCTCTACACCAGGAAAACTGGTCTTTCTTCCTTCCTACGGGGACATCATTTGGTACCCACATTCTCTGCTCTAGGACAACTGGGCACCATGTTTTCCTAAATAAATACCATATGATTTCCATGTTTGCATCATTGCTGACATGAGTTCCTTATTTGGTTAAATAGATTTTTTAAAAAATCTGAATTCAAGTCCTAGGAAATCCCTTACTCTCTCTGAGATTTGGATGCAACAGCCATGCAGTGTAAGTCTTAGCAAAATGACCCAGTGAAACATAGTGAACAATTAGAGTGTCCTTGTAGGAAGCCAGCCTCTGCCTCACTAGTGTCTTGCCCTGGGCTGTACAAGAGCTTAACCTCCAGAATAACACTGCCATCTTTTTGCTTTATTTGGCCTTATTGTTTCTCCATTTGGGAGCCAAATTATAGCCTCATAAAACAGCAGGAGTGCTAGGGAAATTGCTTAAATACAGTAACTATTAAAACCTCAAACTGCTGTGCTAATTAAATTGCCTTATTGCTACAAATTTTGTAATACGAGGCAAGTAAAAGCGCCAGTCTCCCTCCTTGGCAAAAGGAAACAACCCTTTCTAGAAATTATCACATTTGATTCCAAGGCAGACCTCAGCCCAGGGGAAGAGTGTATGCTCAGATCAGCTGGCTGGATTTCCCTCTTCTCCAGAAAGGTTTCTTCCACTCAGTTAGCTAAAGTTACGTGGTGCTGGTGGATAACAATAGAAAAGCAAACAAGAGCCACCCAATTAGGGTTGACTGGAAACTGGATCCACGAGCTCAGCTGAGAAGCTCAAAAGACTCTGTGCAAGCAACTGGTTAGTAATCACTGAGCACCTGGTGTCTACCATGTACAATGTTAAGTCCCCTGTTCATGGAGAAAGGACACTGGTGTCCAGCCCTTGCATATACCTCCTTGAGAAAGAAAGAACAAATGAAAGAGATAACTAATGTAAATTTATATATCCATTAGATTAATAGCACAGGCTCCGGGGCCAGATTGCCCAATCGAAACCCTGATCTACCACTTCCTAGCTACATGACATTCAGCAAGTTCCTTAACCTCTCCGCCTTGGAGGTCCTCATCTGTAAGGCAAGGCTAACACTAGTAGGTTTTTAAGAAAGTTGGGTGAAGATTAAATGAGCTGATATGTAAGAATTGCTTAGCACAGGGCCTAGCATAATCTATCTGTGCTAAATTTGGGGAGTATCATTACAATTATTGTTACTATCACTGAACAGTGTAAAAAATTCTAAACAAGAGATTGGAGTTTTAGTCTTGGCTCTACCTCTAATCTGAGGCCATTTTCCTTCTGTATCTTTAAACTTATTTATTTGTAAACTACGAGAGTTGAATTATCTCTAAAATTCCTTCAAGCACTAAAATATTATAAACCATCAGCGTTGTACTTGGTATGTGTGGTATATTCAAGTGCCATGTGGCACAGAGCAGATTAAGGGAGGGGACACTGATCCAAGTATTTACAGAGCACCTAATAGGTAATAGGCATGCTCTAGGCACCAAGTAACAGCAGGTACAGCAAAAGAAGGACAGCAAGTTGAGTCCAAGTACATTAAGACATAGCCCCCAGCTGTGCAGACCGGGCACAGGCCTTCCATTCACCTTTCACTGATTCTCAGAGTCCAGAACACATGCAAAGTACATCAGTCAGGGTCACTACAGGAAAACAACAGCACATCAAATGAAGATAATTAAAGGTGGATTTGCTAAATGAACTTTTTTACAAAGGGGAGGGGAGTGTATAGGAAAATTTTAAAGGCCCCCCCATTTTAAAATGTACCTGGGATTCTGTTTTTATTAAGGTATGTTGAGGCCAACAGAAAAAGAGGCATTTGCCATTGAAAAGATGGTTTATTATTCACAGTCCCCAAGAGTAGCAGGCATACCACACCACAGGGCAGGGGGCCACATGAGGAAGCACTAGGGTCAATCAGGAGGCACTGAGAGTTGGAAGAAAACATGGACAAGAGCCTTTATTGTGATTTCCTCAGGAAAAAAAAATGGGAAGGGCAGAGTAAGCAGGCTAAGCAGGTTTAGGGTTAGCTGGTTTGAATAACTTCGGTGGGCTCTAAGCTACAGGAGTTGTCCCTAATTGTCTGGTCCCTTGCCCTGGGATCACTTATGGTGGGGGATTGTGACCCTGACTCCAAGACCCCAATAAAAACAGGTTGGGGGGGGTACAGACTCTGTATTGGTTGCTTTACATACTAACACATGCACCTAGGTAAGCTTCTTACTATCTCAAAGAATTAGCTAACTCTGGGAGGGCAGTTCCTTCCCCTCCCTGGATCCACAAGGCTCCAAGATATCAAAGCATCATAAAGCCAAGTAAGTAAAAAATACTAATAATACATGCCCAGAGGTCTTAAGAGACAAGAAGAAAGTAGTTACCATAACTCCAAAACACAGAAGCACATGGAAAGGGCCACCAAAACAGAGAAGCACATGGAGACTTGTGACCCAGTCAAAAAATGTGGTCAGCCCATGGTGACCTGACACAAAGGAAGCGAGCAAGGGAAATAAATGCCCAACTTGTCTCCCCAACACCCTCCAGTATATTTCTAGGGCTCCTCATTGGCAGAACCCAACTAGAAGCCAGAGGGCAAGGGAGACTATTGATGTGGTCCATGCAGGTTCACCTGCCCAGGCAGAGAGCAAGATATAGAAGAGTGGGAAGCGGAACAGAATTAGCAAACACAAGACATCAGCACACACAGGAAGAACTGACATCCATGTCAGTGCTGGAATAACACCAGAAGCTGGAGCTGTTTCTGTTTCAGGGAGAATCTGCAAATAGCCTACTAAAAAAACAGATACTGGGTTCAGTGTTGCCTAGAGGTGGAGCAGGCAAAGATGAAAGGAGAAATTTATTTCCTCATTCCAACTCTTAGCCTTTTCCTTCATCTTAGCACAAATGTTGGACACCACGGGGAGAGGCAGGTATGATTTTATTCATTTCCTCATGACAGGAACCTTCTGTGAATGCATCTTTCAGGTGCTCCGGAATATGTAAAGGCCTATTGTGTTCCAAGAACTGCTGACCTCACCTCTGTTGCCAGGAAACCTGCTGCAAACTCTAGAATCTGAGCACTGACATCATTGCTGTCCCAAGATGATCCAGGAGGAAACAAGGGACTGATGCTGATGCCCATGGTCAGAATAGAGTGAGCAGCACTGATGTGAGCCATGAGAGGCCAGCTCTGCTCCTGCAGCTTACACAAATGCCTACTGGATACACGCATAGCATGTTGCTAAGGCACAGTGAATGGCACCGTTCAATAATCATTAACAGAGCCTACTTTGTGCTCAGCTCTGTGAATGTAAGCCTGTACCACACGTGGCTCCTGCCTGTCAAGGAATTCATAATATATTAAGAGGAAACACAAATGCACCAATAACCATGTGATATATAAAATTAATCACAGAGTTCCATGCCTAGGCCTCTGCTGGGGGTAGGAGGAAAGGCAGGAAGGAGCTAATCGGTCTATGCCATGAGGTACAAATTTTCTTGAGGGAAGGCAAAAGAATCTTACTCTTTGTATATATAAAGCACAGGTAGACACAAGGTACATAAACAGATATGGTATATAATATATCTGTGGCATTAAAATTTCCTGGGGAGGGAGACAATTAAGAAAGAAAATATCTTTAAAGCTCCTTAAGAGTGTAATAATAACAGAAAAGTTAAGGAACACTGAACTTAGTGTGTAGGAGCATGTAGCCTCAAGTCAGACTGAATTCTAGCCCCATCCCTTATAAATTTGTGACTTTAGACTTTCTTAGCTTATGCAGCCTCTCTGTACCTGTTTCATCATCTGCAAACTGGAGATAACAATAGTACTATCTTCTAATTAATTAAATGAGATAATGCATATTAAGTTCCTAGATTATCTGACACATTATAAGTGTCCAATAAATGTATGCCATTGTTATCAACACATTCAACAAATAATCTGCACCTACCAATATAAGAAGATATAAAACCCAGCCCTGGCCCTTAAGAGGCATTATAAGAAGTGATCAAGCACAGAGAATAAGAGTTTCAACTTTGCAGCCGACTGGAGTTTGAACTCAGGATTTATTGCATGGCAACAAATTAATTAACTTCAGTTAAATAATTTTAAAGGAGTCTCGGGTGCTCCTTTTGCGCAGTGGGCGGGAATAATACCTATAGTATTTATTGAATGCCTACTACGGGCCAGGTAGGAGGTGCTAGGAATAGAGCACTGAAAAAAAAAAAAAAAAAAAAAAAAAAAAAAAAAAAAAAAAAAAGTCTCGTTCCTATAGGAGCTTACATTCTAATAGAGATGGACAATAAATACACAAACTAATGAATATGTCATAGAATGTTAGAGAGTGATTGATGTCAATACATAAGATAAAATAGAGTTGGTTTTAGAATAGCTGACAGGGAGTGCTATTAGACAGAGTTGCCAGGAAGCATTCTTTAAGAAGGTGGCATTTAAGCACAGACATGAATGAAGTGAAGAAATAACCCTTTCAAAGATCTGGGGAAATACTGCTTCAGGAAAAAAAAAAAAACGTTAAATGCAAACACCCCGAGACAGGAACATAACCAGCCTATGTGAGGCTGACATTGCTGGAGAACCATAAACAAGAGGAATGTGGTGGGAGATGGAGCCAGAAAGCAGGCCAAGGGACTGGATCTTCATCTTAAGTATGACAAGGGTTGGGAAGAGGGGAAGAGTGAGATCTGATTAATGTTTTAGGAGGATTTCTCTGGCTGCTGTGTGAAGAATGGATGTAAGGGCAAGAAAGAAGGCAATGAACATGGTTAGGAGGCTACTGATGTAGGTAAAGCACTTAGTACTGTGCTCGAAAAAACAAATACTTTCAATAAATAAGACCTTTAGAAATCTGCTTGAAGGCAAACGGCAATAAGAAATTCCCCTGTGACTAATTTCTTGATGCTCATATCAGGGCTAAATCCAGGGCCAAATAAATTCAGTGAGACACTGGTCTTACCGAATGCAGTGTCTCATAAGCAGCATCTTATCCAGTGCAGGAAAGTTCTAAAATCTAACCACTACCAGCTTCCCAAACTCCCTTGTTCAGGCAAGACTTTTCTAAACCTGTGGCAAAGATGCTTATGCCCGAGTAGTCTATGCCAATTTTTAAAAAACAATCATCTATATCAAAATGGTACCAACTTAAAATGACTTTACTAGATCAAGAAAATATTTGGGTGTTCAAAGAGTTGTGCTTCTCACTAAATTTTAAGCATAAATCAATTTCATAGCTCAATTCCTGGAATACATGGCAGGTAATCACATACCTGCAGAAAAATAAATGAATGAATAGATAAATAATCCCAAAACAAACTATACAGTGGAGACGGGAAGCCTAAAGCAAGGCTATTAACGTTTATCTTATAATTAATAAAAATACAAAGTCTATTCTTCATTTTTTTTCCTGGAATACAGTTCAAAGTGATATCAGTAGGTATAAAACCAACATCTAGTTATACATCTTTAAAATGAATTTTGACCAATTACAGCTTCTTGAGTGGGGAGAATTATCCAGAACCAAAGATCAATGTCTAGGTTACAGTAGATGGCCAATAAATATTTGCCAATTTAGTTGAAAAACATATGAATGAAACTGTTTTAAAAGATGCTTGTGTAATCTTCCTCAAGTTCCAGTAAATTAAACTCCATTCTATTCCTTACATATAGAAAAGTCAGTGACTTCTGCTTACCTTAAAACCATTTTAGGAATGTGATGGGCAAATTTTAAAAAAGGTTCCTTTTTCACCCTAGCTATACCTTGTTCATCAGGAGTAAATTCCAAAAAGTTAATCTTGACTATATCAGCAAGTTAAGAGATGCAACAATGCTCAGTAGAAAAACCTCCTGGAGTCATGCCTATTACTCTTAATAATTCAGTCAATTTCAGCCATCTATTCTCATCACAGAGGAAGGAACAAGGATTGATGAGAAAGCACATCTTATCCATAAAGCTACAGACTGGAATGGAAAGGTCTTTTCAGATACATCTGTCTGTAAGAGACATACCCTTTCCCACTTCCTCATCTGAAACTGGATTAATCACCCAGGATTACATAAATGAAGAGTTCCAGAACATCAAGGTATTTCCAATCGACATACCCTACTTCATCCCCCTGGCTCTGCCCTTCACTATCACTCGTCTGAAGGCAAGAACAGAATGCCCTCCCCAGTCTCCATCCGGTGGAAAATGAAAAAAAATCTGACTTTCACCCCATATCATTTTCATCTTTCATCTTAATTATCACTACCAAAAGTACAGAAATCATTATCTTTACGATGATGAACCTCCAATGAGCATTTCCCATATAAATTTCATACTATAAAGGAGGTTGTAATGGATAATGCAAATTGCTAATAGCCTTTTTTTCCTGAGCTGAAAATTGAGGTGCTTAACAAAATGAAATTAAATCTCAGCCATTTTCAAACAAGTCAAGAACTTTAATTACTTGATAGGAAAAGAGAAGGAGAGACAAGCTAAAATTTTTTAATGGCCATAAGTATATAGTAGTTTCCCTTTCCACCACACTGCTCAAGTTATCCCCCTAGATAGCTAAATGCTTGTCTTGTTGTGCTCAATGGGTTTTAAACTATTGTGAAAATTGTTCAGTGTAATTTTTTTTCATTAGTAGGGCTATTTAGTAAGTTGGAAACTTACTCCAAATAAACATTCTATTTGCTCTATAGCATTTTAATTGGTTCCCATCCAACATGCTTCCACACAAAAACAGATCTTGTAGTGATACTGTCTCCTTTCTAATTAAAGCATGTTGCTTTGAGCAATAATATAAGATACTATGATTTACTGAAATAGAATCCTAGAATTGTCCAGTCAGAGTAAGCTGGATTAAGTGTTAGCCAACATGACCATGGTTGAACATTCATGTTCTGAAGCCATACAGACAAGTTCAAAGCCTGATTCACTGCTCACTACCTCTGTCAGTTAATCTCCGTGAAGTGAGATGAACCTCTGAGTGCAAGGATTAAATGATATAAAGTATATAAAGCATCTAGAACAATGGTTGGAAAATAAGTGCTCAATTAACAGTAGGGAGAAAAGTAACCTCAATTCTGACTTTACAACTTGTGGGTAAACTATTCATTCAAAAAATATGCGTTGGGCATCCTATATGTAATAGACAATGTTCTAGATACATGAGACATATCAGAAAAGAAAACAGGCCCAAAAAACTGCCTGAGGAGATAAACTATCAATAATAAACAGGTAAACCATGTAGTAATTACCTCAAAAAGGACCAAAAAAAGAGCCAAGTAAGGGAGATTGGAGGTGGGTGGGTGGAGACGGTTTGCTAACTGCAATTTTAAATGAGTGTGTAAACAGGTTAGATTCTAGATTTTGCAGGTAGAACCAAAAAGATTTACTGAAAGACTGGATGAGGAGTGTGAGAGAAAGAGGAGTCAAGATTGACTCCAAAGTTTTGGCCCAATTAACTGCAGGAATACAGTTGACTGACAAGGATAAAGATGAGAAAGACTGAAAGTAGTGCCACTTGTACGGTGAGAGAGAGAGAATGTGTGTGTGTGTGTGTGTGTGTGTGTGTGTGTGTGTGTGTGTTATGGTGACCAACAGTTTTACACAAGTCTTTCCTAGGTTTATCACTGAAAGTCCCATGGCCTGCAGAACTCCCCAGCCCCAGGCAAACTGGGACAGTGGATCACTCTAGCAAAGAGTGGATCCAATGTTCAATTTGGGACATGCTAGCTTTAAAATGTCTTCTTGGCATCTCAAGCACACATGTCAAGTAAACAGATGAATATATGAATCTGTAGTTTAAGAGTAATGAGAAATAAATTTGAACATTGCCTATCAAGTAAATAAATTTAAATGGTATTTAAAACTATGAGATTAGGTGATATCACAGTAGGATTTTATAGTCAGTAAAAAGTAGTCAGCAATAGAGTTTCATTCGTCTCATGCTGAATGCCAAAACCTAGGAATATAGATTATAGTTCAAGCCCTTTAGGCAGCCACAGTACCATGGCAGACAGCCAGCCAATTAATTACAAAGAGTTTTAAGTGTACACGTTCAGTGATAACCCCTTCAGGACAAGATGGTATCACAGGTCTCTGGAGGATGACTAGGAGCTTTCCAAGAAGATGAGGCAGTAGAAAGAGTATTCAGAGACGAGATGGTAAGGAGAGAGTATTCAGAGAAGTATAGTATGTATGATAATACAGAAAAGTGAAACAGCATGGCAGGTGTATTAGTCCATATTCACGCTGCTGATAAAGGCATACCTGAGACTGGGAAGAAAAGAGATTTAATTGGACTTATAGTTCTACATGGCTGGGGAGACCTCAGAATTATGGAAGAAGGCGAAAGGCACTTCTTACTTGGTGGCAGCAAGAGAAAATGAGGTAGAAGAAAAAGCTGAAACCCCTGATAAACCCATCAGATCTCCTGAGACTTATTTACCATCATGAGAATAACACCAAAATCCAGCAAGGCAGTCAAATTTTAAAGCTCCAAAATGATCTCCTTTGACTCCAGGTCTCACATCCAGGTCACACTGATGCAAGAGGTAGGTTCCCATGGTCATGGAAAGCTCTGCCCCTATGGCTTTGCAGGGTATGGCCTCCCTCCTGGCTGCTTTCATGAGCTAGCGTTGAGTGTCTGTGCTTTTCCAGGCACACAGTGCAAGCTGTTGGTGGATCTACCATTCTGGGGTCTGGAGGATAGTGGCCCTCTTCTCACAACTCCACTAGGCAGTGTCCCAGTAGGGACTCTGTGTGGGGGCTCTGACCCCATATGTCCCTTCTGCACCACCCTAGCAGAGGTTCTCCATGAGGGCCCTGTCCCTGCAGCAAACTTCCCTGGGCATCCAGGCATTTCCATATGTCTTCTGAAATCTAGGTAGAGGTTCCCAAACCTCAATTCTTGACTTCTGTGCTCCCACAGGCTCAACACCATGTGGAAGCTACCAAGGCTTGGGGATTCCAACCTCTGAACCCACAGCCTGAGCTGTATGTTGGCCCCTTTTAGCCACAGCTGCAATGGCTGGGACACAGGGCATTAAGTCCCTAGGCTACACACAGCATGGGGACCCTGGGCCTGGCCCATGAAACCACTTTTTCCTCCTGAGCCTCCAAGCCTGGGATGGGAGGGGTTGCCGTGAAGGTCTCTGACATGGCCTGGAGACATCTTCCCCATAGTCTTGGGGCTTAACATTAGGCTCCTTCCTACTTATGCAAATTTCTGCAGCTGGCTTGAATTTCTCCCCAGAAAATGTTTTGTTTTGTTTTCTTTTTCTATTGCATAGTCAGGCTGCAAATTTTCCAAACTTTTATGCTCTGATTCCCTTATTAAACTGAATGCCTTTAGTAGCAATTAAGTCACATCTTGAATGCTTTGCTGCTTAGAAATTTCTTCTGCAAGATACTCTAAACCATCTCTCTCAAGTTCAAAGTTCCACAAATTTCTAGGGCAGGGGCAAAATGCCACCAGTCTCTTTGCTAAAACATAACAAGAGTCACTTTTGCTCAGTTCTCAACAAGTTCCTCATCACCACCTGAGATCACCTTAGCCTGGATTTTATTGTGCTTATAGCTGTCAGTATTTTGGGAAAAGCCATTCAACAAGTCTCTAGGAAGTTCCAAACTTTCCCACATTTTCCTGTCTTCTGAACCCTACAAACTGTTCCAACCTCTGCCTCTTACCCAGTTCCAAAGTCACTTCTACATTTTCGAGTATCCTTACAGCAACACCCACTCTACTGGTACCAATTTACTGTATTAGTCCATTTTCCTGCTGCTGAGAAAGACATACCTGAGATGGGGAAGAAAACGAGGTTTAATTGGACTTACAGTTCCACATGGCTGGGGAGACCTCATAATCATGGCAGAGGCAAAAGGCCCTTCTTACATGGTGGCAGCAAGAGAAAATGAGGAAGAAGCAAAAGCAGAAACCCCTGATAAAACCATCAGATCTCCTGAGACTTATTCACTATCACAAGAATGGCACAGGAAAGACTGACCCCCATGATTCGATCACCTCCCCCTGGGTCCCTCCCACAACATGTGGGAATTCTGAGAGATACAATTCAAGTCGAGATTTGTGGGTGGGAACACAGTCAAACCATATCAGCAGGTTTTAGAAAACTCCAAGTAGTGCGATGGTTCAGGCGGATGAAATGAAAGGATGAACATATTAAGAAATGAAGTAAAAATGCCCCATTTATCACTAATGGGCAGGCATTTGAATTTTAGCAAAACCAAAAGTAGTACAGAAGCACAAATTGTGTTGAGCATAAACCATGGCAGTTTCAAAGACTCGCTATAAACAAATGCAGCATCCTGGTTTTGTTCATGTTTAAACTCCACAATTCATTAGAAATATAAATGTGGGAAGTGGTTTTCCCTATTTTTAATTCCCTCATCCTAAAAGAGAGATGAATAATCATGGCAGTTCAAAGACTCACTATAAACAAATGCAGCATCCTGGTTTTGTTCATGTTTAAGCTCCACAATTCATTAGAAATATAAATGTGAGAAGTGGTTTTCCCTATTTTTAATTCCCTCATCCTAAAAGAGAGATGAATAATCATGAAATATCTGGTCAAGTTTTAAATGTTAAATAACCTGATAGATTTACAAGGATAACAATTCTCTTTGTAACTGATGACTTTACCATTTTGAGCAATGGTTAAAATCAACCATGCCCAACAGACAAAGGAGAATCATACTACAAGTGTATTTGTGGCAGAAAGGGCAACGAGGGGCCCACATGAGTTTTGTCAACCACAGTTAATTAACATAAATCTATATACCATTTTAAAACTAGAAAAGAATGTATAAATTATGATTTAGTGGTTTTTAAACTTTTGAGCAACAGAACCCTTTTGTCCTGAAGAATTCAGCATATAATCTCAATTTGTACATTTAATAAAGGTGTAACTGTTCTGAGTAATTCCTGAGTCAGGGGAAGGTAAAATAGTTCTTTCTGTTCAACCTCATGGCCATCCTTTCTGGCCACTAAGAAACATCCTGGAGCCCTAGAGATCCACAGAACAGTGTTAAGACAACTGTTGTAGATAATCAAATTCAATCCCCTCATAAGTGAGGAGACCAAGGGCCGACAGAAGGATGTTATTTATCCAAAGTCACACAGTTAATCAACTCCCCTTGGGTCTAACTTCTGCTGCACCATATTGTCTCCCCATAGTGCCATTTTCAGCTCTCTTCTACAGTCATTTCCAGTGTCATGTGGTCGTTTTAATGCCAAAAAATATGCATTGAGTACCTGTTACTTCTAATAACCAGTTAGTAATACTTGCACACATATAAATACTTGTGTATATTTAACTTTTTAAATACATATGGGCACACTGCCATTTTATCTTCCTCCCTTATAAAACAGAGAAAGGGAGATTTTTCAAACCAGAATCTCTGCTCATCATCACAGCTACATAAAAACATCATAGGATGGAATTGCTGGATATTTACCTAACATTTTATTAAAGCAATTACTGTGCAGATGTAAGAGCAGTGACATAAGATGATGCTGAGGAGCATGGGCTCTGAGGCAGATCTCCTTGTTTCTAAACCCAGCTTCATAAGATATTGGACAAGTTACATAAACTTTCAGTGTCTCAGTTTCCTCATGTGTATAATTGAACTGATAATAATGGTGACTCCCTCCTGGGGATTCAATTAGTTAATGCATTTAAGTTTAGGACATTTCCTGGTACATATAAGTCCTTTAAAACTATTTTTTTTCTGAAACTCCGATTTATAAGAGTTTATACATTTGTCAGGGTTTTCATTTTTAACTTTTATTTATAGTTCAGAGGTATATGTGCAGGTTTGTTACACAGGTAAATCTGCGTCATGGGGATTTGTTATACAGATTATTTCATCACCCAGGTGTTAAGCTTAGTAGCCATTACTTATTTTTTCTGATTCTCTCCCTCCTCCCACCCTCCACCCTCCAAAAGGCCCCAGTGTGCATTGTTCCCCTATATATGTTCACATGCTTTCATCATTCAGCTCCCGCTTATAAGTGAGAACATGCAGTATTTGGTTTCTGTACCTCTGTTAGTTTGCTAAGGTTAATGGCCTCCAGCTCCATCTATGTCCTTGCAAAAGACATTATCTCATTATTTTTTATGGCTGCATATGTTCCATGTGTATATGTACCACATTTTCTTTATCCAGTCTATCACTGATGGGCATTTAGGATGATTCCATGTCTTTACTATTGTGAGTAGTGCTGCAATAAATACATACATGCATTTGTCTTTAGAATAGAATGATTTATATTCCTTTGGATATACACCCAATAATGGGATTGCTGGGTCAAATGGCATTTCTGTCTTTAGGTATTTGCATCACTGATCATTAGAGAAATGCAAATCAAAACCACAATGAGATGTCATCTAACACCAGCTAGAATGGCTATTATTAAACAGTCAAAAAAATAACAGATGCTGGTGAGGTTGTGGAGAAAAAAGGAGCACTTACACACTGTTGGTGGGAGTATGAATTAGTTCAGCCATTATGGAAGACAGTATGATGATTCCTCAAAGACCTAAAACTATTATTTATCTTTAAAATCTTCAGCAGAAGCTAACCCATTGAAGAATCAGCTTCATTAAAAGTCGTGATTCTCTCTACCAAGCACATCCCACCGTTGCTTAGACCAATAACAATTTGAAAACAATAAGAAAAACCTCTCTGGCTGATCCTAATTGTCATGTGGGAACAAAGTAAACTCTATTAGATGTCTTACCAACCTTAAATCACTCTTACTTATGACTATGCGCCCAATTCTCTACCATCTACCTCCAAAATAAACATACTCTCATGCTGTTAGAATTCCTAGTTGTACTTAGTGAAAAGTCCCTCTTCTCCAATGTGGAGTTCCTAAGAGTTAACGAAAGGCCAAACATCAAAATTCTCATTCAATGAAAACAGGCTCCTGTTATGACTCCATTTCTCATCTTCCTACTCTTCCTCCAATCCAAGCCTTGACACAGGTTTTCCGGGCTGGGGGGTGGCGGGGGAGGCAAAGAAAGCATAGGGGAAGAAGAGTCTGTTATGCTGCATTTTAGGAAATCTACTTCCCAAAATAGCAAGATGTGAGAGTGGAAAATTAGTAGGAACACAATAGAACAAGACTGAACTAAATTACACTTCATTCAGTGTTCCACAGAGCCAGAGCCTATTCATTCATAGTCATTAAATGCTATCAATATTCTACAATGGAACCATCAGTTGCTATACGTCTGACATAAACAACAAATACACCAAGTACAAATTAAGAGACATACTCAGTTTTCAGACACTGGCTTGAAACTCCTGCTGACCATCCTGTGGAGAGTTAATGTCACCTGGGAAGCAGTCACCAAACAGCATTATGAGTATCATTTTAGACCAGTTTTAGATCTGTCTAAAACCCTCTTCCCAAAATCCAACTCACAAGTCCTTTTTTTTCTCTCTTTAAACAACTGATTAAAAGTTGCATTCTGTTTGAGCTAATATCAGTTCAAATGCTTTCTTACGTGTAAACATCAATCACCAAAGAATTTGTCCTCCTTGAGGGTTTCAAAATAAATCCAAAGAATCCTAGGGCTTCCAACTAAAGATGGAGGACTGATCATGTAAACCACGTACCTTTACCTCTGGTCTCTTTCAAAACTCTCAAAATGATAGTAAAGGAATCAGAAAATTCCTTTCATAATGATAAAGAAAATAAGAAAGTAATGGCAGTGAAGATTGCATATTGCAATAAATTTCTGGAAGCAGAAAGAGTAAGAGGCAGAAGAAAGAGAAAGAGGACAAAATCACAGCTTACATGCATGCAGAAGGAAAAGCAGTTGTTAAAAGAGCTGATTTTTCACTGAACTCCAGAGAGGCTCAAGGTTTAGAGTCACCACATACAACTAACATTATCAGAGAGTCACAGGTCTAAAAACAGGAAGACTGGCTAAATATCAGCATTTCGAAAAGTCAGTGTCCCCGCTGTACACACACACACAGACACGCATGCATCCTTACAAAGATGAGTTTCCATATTGAAAGGGGACACTTAGAGCCTAGCATAGTAAATAAAAAAACATTTACATCATGGCTCACCAGTGTGAAATTTCAGAATCTTAGGTATGAAGAGATGGCCCTGCAAGTCTTCAGAGAGAAATGTGTCACCTCCAGAGGAGTGAGAATCAGGAAAACATCAGATTTCCCAATATAACATGCCACTAGATGACAAGACATACTGAAGACTCTCAAGTTAAAATACTGGATCAAAAATTGATTTTATGTGCAGTAAAACAATTTAAGTATACAAGTACAGAAAGAATTATATGAACACGTAATAATTAAGGGAATACTGTTCTTATGAGCCTTTCCTGAGGAATCTTTTATGAACCAAGATTTGGGCATTGCAATTATTAGGAAGAAATGGTCATAAGGCCTAAAGGTAAGCACAAATATACATTTACATGTAAAACTAAGATTAAATGATACGACAGTATAACGAATGTATACTCTTTTTTCATTTTTGAGACGGAGTCTCGCTCTGTCGCCCAGGCTGTAGTGCAGTGACGTAATCTCGGCTCACTGCAAGCTCCGCCTCCTGGGTTCACACCATTCTCCTGCCTCAGCTGGCACTACAGGCGCCCGAATGTATACTCCTAACAATGTAAGTAAAGTCAAAATCTCACAAAGAATGAGGACAATATTTTAAACGTAGATTAAGGCCAGGTGCAGTGGCTCACGCCTATAATCCCAGCACTTTGGGAGGCCGAGGCAGGCGGATCACGAGGTCAGGAGATCCAGACCATCCTGGCTAACACGGTGAAACCTCGTCTCTACTAAGATTACAAAAAGATTAGCCTGGCGCGGTGGCGGGCGCTCCCGGAGCTACCGGCTCCGGCTGAGGCAGGAGAATGGCATGAACCTGGGAGGCGGAGCTTGCAGTGAGCCGAGATCCTGCCGCTGCACTCCAGCCTGGGTGACAGAGTGAGCTTCCATCTCAAAAGAAAAAAAAAAAAAATGGATTAAGCTCACTGATTGTCTTATAAATATTAATCGGCAATGAAGAACACTTCTTCAAATCAGTGCTTGATATAAAGGGGGAGTGGGAAGGAAAGGTTACTTAGCTAATTTTAATATCTCTCATAGTTGTGCACCAATAAAAGATAGACCAAGAAAAAGGGAACTAAGAGTATTTTAGAAAAGTATTAATATAGAAATTGCCATTAGAACAAAAATGCAAACCTCCCAAAATAAAGAAAAAAAAAAACCAAAAAGAGAGTAAGGGAAATAAATTATGTAATGAAACACTTTATATAATATGTGTGTGTGCTTATATATATCTGTATTAAAAATAAAAAAGCAACATTTTTTAAAAGATTACTTATAGAGAAGTAATAGGTTGGAAGAGACGGAATTTGAAGTTGTAATTCTTGAAATATGCCTTGTATTGTATATGAGACTCTGGAACAGTGTCAACATTTTATATAATTATTAAAAAATTAAATAAGCATTTTCTAAAATTAAAAAATTAAATTAAACAAATGAACCTAACTGTATATACAGTTAGTAGTATAACCACCAAAGAAGAATAATTTCAAGTGACTTTAAATCATAGTAAGTTGTTTGTGCATTCCTAGTGGAATTTACAGACATTTTAAATTTTAAATTTTATAATGTAAAACATGTACATTATCATATTATTAGTGGTAGTGTTGGTACTGTTTTTCTGAGACTGTCTTGTGTGTAGTGTGGGATAAAGCAAGCTAGTTATCATATTGATGTCTCCAAGCACCAGGATTTTCATCATAGATGAAAGTATACAAATGTAAGATTGGTGAAATCAAGTAAAAACCTTATAATCCTAAATTCAGATGGAAAAAAAAATCAGTATAAGCCTATGAAATGTTTTTTTTTTCTCTAGAAGTTAAAAATATATATTCCCTAGGCCTCTGTAAAGGCCTAGAAGCAATAACCCAGTAACGATTACTCCTAGTGTCCACACTGTGATCTCCAGAAAACCAGGGATCCCAAAAAGAAAGGGATCTTTGAAAAAAAGGCTGTATCCAGATCTGGAGCATAAAATTTCCATCTTGTCATTGGAAACTATCAAAATAAAAGAGTGATTTTAAAAGACTAAGGAATGAAACTGAATAAGCTTCCATTGCTATAGACAAGACCAATAGAATATCAACAAAGATAATAACTTTAATTATTTTAAATACATAATATACATTTAAATGTAGGAGAGCATAATTGTACACCAAAAGTTTCATGGGTTACCTCTGGAGAATGTTAGAGAACCAATTCATTATTTTAAAACTGGTAAAGAAAAGAAAAGAAGCAAGCAGTTGTGCTGCCTTTCCTATTTAAGTCTAAGGAAGTTGTGCAGTTGGAGAATAGAACCAAGGTATAAAAGAAGCAAGATGACCAAGTCAAAAATCCAACAAAGCTGATAAACAGAATCTATGATACAGCGATCAGCTCAGGTCTTTACCTGTGTTAGTATTGGAAGTCCCACATCCCAGGAAACCCCGCAGTCCCAGAAAAACCAGGACAGTTGGTCACACTACCTATGGAAACACAAGACCAAATGCTCACACAAGGAGCAAAAGGTAGGTTATAACAAAACTAACTTACCACTTACTTGAAAGCCCAATATCTACCATTGTAGGTGTTACTTTGTTCATTTTAAAGGACTTACTGGTACTGAATTATAACTGGTATATGGTGAACTCTTTCAATTCATAATAACAATAGATTCTAATTACAGAGAATCTATCTTCTGACAGGCGTCATATAAGCACTTTACAAGAAATTAGTCATTGATTCCTCATGCTAATCATAGGATATAGGTGGCATTTTTATTTCCATTTACAGGTGAGAGAACTGAGGTTCCCATATATTACCTTATTTTCCCAAAGTGGCCCAGCTCCTAAGTGGCAGAGCCTACGTTAGAACCTAGGTCTGTCTGACTCCAAAATCTGTCACTATACCATATTTTCTCTTGCTTACTCTCTCTACCAAATATTCCAATAATCAATAATCAGAATTAAACTGAATATCTTAAAGCCCTTCATCCTCTCCAAGTTCAAGAAATGTTTTAGATAGACTCAAATACAGAATATAACTGAAAAGTATTATTCTCCAAGCTACCAAATCTAGGCCTAGACCAGCCAATATCAATTTAGCTTTGCTTTACGGAAGAATCAAAGCATGAGTCTTTATGGCCTATAAATCTGATTGATGTTCATCTTAAAAGCCCAAAAGATTCTATGGGAGAGTACCAAAGTTTTATTATCCACACAGATAAATAACCATGGAATTTCAAACTTCTGGACCGGGAAAAGAAAAAGCAACCTGACAAGTGAGAATCAGGGGCAACGTATGTAATGGATCCTCCCAACTCACTCATTAAGATGTCTTAATGGTGACTGGCAAGTTTCTACCATTATGGAGGCAGAAAGGTGAACAAGATCCCTTTCAAGTTTCTGACTGCTAGCCAAAGATCCAGTTTCTAAAATATAGCATTTACTGGAATCATTAAGATTCACCCATCACAAAACTAAATAGATACCATCTGCAGAGAGGCAAATCAAACTCTGAGCCCTAGAGGCTCTGCTACTACCAGAGTTACAGCTATAGATACAATCACAGAGAATAGGGTCATGAGAAGTTATTAGGGAGACCAACAGTCTCAAGATCACATCCTAGCTCTTCCACTTACTAATAGCAATTACAATTATTACTATTGCTAACATTTATTAATTGTTTTACGTGTGTCAAGCACTGTAACAAGCATTTGACATATGCTCTCAGAAAGGTCACACAGGTAGTGCGTGATTCTAACTTAGGTCCATTTAACTTTAGAATCTAGTAGCAATGCCTTCTTACAGACGCCTGAGATCTCCCAGCACTTCCAGAGATGCTGGGTTCCTTCTTCTTTACCCTTCTTTCCCTTCTCCATAGCCCTTCACTCTCATCCAATGTCCTTACTAGATGTGGGAATTTTGGAAATTGCTATGGAGTCTCAACTTCTTCATCTTCAAACTGCGGATAAAAGTTGCACTTGCTTGGTTAGATTGTTGAGATAATTACATGAAATCATGACCCACAAAGGGCTTATCTTATGGTAGGATTTTAACAAGTGTTAGCTCCATTGTATATAACTGTGGCAGGTAGTAATGTGAAACTCAATAATTATAAAGCCCATCCCTTGCCTTGACAATGTTTACAATCTATTTCAAGTCAGCCTTAATGGGAAGCCAGCATTTAATCCTTATTAGCCAAACCGTGACATCTACATTAGGGCAAAATTCTGGGCTACATGACATGCTAATTAGATCCAATGCCTTCAGGTCTTTAGCTTGGTAATGCTCTCCCTTGATCAGCATTTTACCTCTGAAGGAAAATACCTTCCAAAATCTTACCCTAAGATTTAGTCTCAACCAACAGAAATGCACCCTACTTCCTGTTAACACCGCCAAGTCTGCCACGCATCTTCCTGGAACAAAGAAGACCCTGATAGGGCTTTAAAATGCTTATGGCAGAAGCTAACCAAAGAGACCTTCATCTCCTAAGGGAGGAACATATCAGCCACACATAATGTGATCATGGAGAATGAAAACATGTGACTTTTCTCTACCTTGGTTTGCTTACCTAAAAAATGAGGCAGTTGAGTGAGCTGATTCCTGGGTTCTTCCCCAGTTTCAAAGAAACTCTAAAACAATACACAAAGGGGACAACGTTTCTTTTTCAACTGAGGATCTTTTTCCTTCTAATTTTCCAAACCCTTTGATGCTACTTATCATGATTCCCAGTGTCACTGACAAACACCTGATGTCACCATCTGCTAGGGCAGAAATTTTGAAGTGCAGCGTGTTCCCCATTCATTGTGAACAGAGGGTCACCATCCATTTGTTATCAATAACGGTTGAAATGCTAAAATCTCCTAATGCTTTTTTTCATAAATTTGAACATGATTATAACAATTAAAATATTATCACTCTTTTACTGCTAGCTTTCTGACATATTTAGCTGAGTAGGAGAAAGGTAGAATTTTGATATTCCCATTGGAAATAGTTTGCGTGAAGGTCAGTCAATGTTGTTGTAATGGCAGAAAATTAGGTTGAGAATTAATGATCTGTTCTGTGTCCGGAACGTTGAGAAAAAAGTGAAAAATATTTTTTCCTGAGCCAGGACATCAAGATATTTGTCCAGGGAAGTCTATTGTATCACCATGTGCTCTTCTAACACATTAATTCAAATTACCGCATAATAACTAACTACGTATTGAGGCTATGGTTCTCTGTTTCAAGTATTATTCTCACACTTTCTTTCCTCTTAAACCCATTATACTTCTGAGTGTTCCTCAGCAACCACCAGTTAAAGATCATTTACTTATTATATTCATGTCACATATAATTAGAAAAGAGACTCTTCTCCTGCTTCTAGCATTCTAAAACAAAGATAAATAATTTTCAATTCCCACAAAAGTATCATCACTGAAACACATCTCCATTCATTCATTCATTTATCCACCCAAATCGTTATTAAGCATCTACCATTTGTCTAGCCCTCTATGTGGGCACTTAGAAGGCCATGCAGGTGAATCTACTGAAGATTCTGCCCTTTGGGAGTTTATAACCCAATCTTAAAAATACAGCAGATTCATCAATAACAAATTATGCGCCACAGGAAAAAGCTGTAAAGGACAATGGTTAAAACTTCCAATTTTGGAGTCAGCTTGAAGTCAAATCCTGGCTCTGGCACTTGACAGCTTTGTTACTGAGCAGGGAGGGGAGGGTGTTAACAATTGTCATTCCTGGAAAATAATGGATTGACATGGTTGAACGTGGGGTTGTGAAAGAGTT
The DNA here is from genome assembly GCF_001698545.2 of Rhinopithecus bieti. NCBI lineage: Eukaryota > Metazoa > Chordata > Mammalia > Primates > Cercopithecidae > Rhinopithecus > Rhinopithecus bieti. The sequence goes on from NW_016826376.1 coordinate 576,591, forward strand.
GTGTGACTGTTGTGGTGAGTGTTGTGGTTTATAAAAAAGGAGCATATAAAAAGTGCGGCCAAATTCCAATCAAGGAGGGATTCGTTCCAACCAAGATTATCAAGCAAGGCCTTGTGGAGAAGGTGGCCTTCCAAGTTGGCCTAAAAGTACACGTAATTATGAACACATAAAGAAAGACCAGAGAAAGGGCCTTGTAGGCAAAAGAAACGCCACAAATAAAAGCAAAGACACAGGAAAGCAAGATGTATGTTCCAGAAACACAAGCAATTCAATATGACAAAAAGAGACAGAAATAAAGTTGGAATAAAAGATGCAGGTTAGATTGTAGAAAATTTTAAACTTCCAACAAGCTAAGGAAGTTAGACTTTAATTAGCATGGCGAGTCACAAGAATCCTGGGAGTACCCCTTAAGGGAAGGTAATCTTTGCAAGAAAAGCATAGGTCCCATAGAGTGATAGTTTAATAAATTTCTATTACTATTATCACAGAAAAATCAATAACACTACAATATATTCCATGCTGGAATCATGCCTGCTACCTGTCAACAGAACATAGCGAAGTGGGTTCTGGAAACTAGAAACATAAGTTGAGGGAAAATGTGTTTATCGACATTTAGTTTAAATGATTGCCGCTTCAAGGGCCGGACTAAGAGAGAAGGCAAGCTTAAAGGAAAATGGCAAAGTGGTAATATGCCTCAGATCATTTTAAGGAAGTACAGAAATGTCTCGAATGATTAAGACACAATATTGAGTTATCTAAAGCAGGCCCTTCAAGGATTTAGAAATTGAAAGAGATTCATGAAATCAATCCGGAGGTCACTAAGCCAAGGTTTCTCATGAGCAGGTGCCTACCTTTTCACACTGCAGCTAATTAAGTACAAATGCTCATAAGGTAAAAATCAAAGAACCTTAGACTTCATAAAGCACTTCAGTTATATTAGACTCTCATTTTAGCTTCTAGCTAGACTAACCGGGGCTTTTTCAGCTGAAAGTGACAGAAACTTAACTCAAACTAGTTTAAACAAGACAAATTGACTCACATAGTTGCAATTCTTAGGAATTCAGATATAGACAATTCTAGGCATTCAAATAATGTCCTTATGACCCACTTTTGCCATCACTCAGCTCTGCTTTCCTTCATTCTCAGGTACAGCCTCTTCATAAGAAGATAAGAATGGCCACAACAATTCCAGCTTGTATGACCTTTATAACCTATAATCTTCCAAAATTAAAATAGCATGTCTCTGTTAGCGTCACATATTCAGTTTCATTGAAGTGCTCTGCTCCTATTGTATTTTCCATTTGCTTCTAAATTGAAATCCATAAGATGACACAGATGAGTACCTTTTCCCAAGAAAAAGTATTTTTCACTTTTTTCTCAACATTCCTGACACAGAACAGATCATTAATTTCCAACCTAATTTTCTGGCATTACAACAACATTGACTGACCTTCATGCAAACCATTTCCAATGGGAATATCAAAATTCTATCTTTCTCCTACTCAGCTAAATATGTCAGAAAGCTAGCAGTAATCATGCTTAAAACATGTGACCAACCCTTGGATAAATTACTATGGTCAGTCAGAAAGAGATCGGCCTGTCTACTTTTTTTGTTAAAGGTAACACCAGCTGCTTTATTATACTAACCCTGAAATCAAAGCGATTTAACATAAAATATGTTTATTTCTTGATCAAGCAGGAGTTCAAAATTAATGGTCCTAACTGGCAGAGGGGAGTTCTGTTCCACGTAACCATTCAGGGTCTGTGTATGTACTTTAGACATATTGGAAAAGTAAAATATTTTTGAACAAAGAAATGAATATCTGCATCTTTGTTTTATAAATGAAGAATGTGACAGTGAAAGTCCACTGCTATCTTGTTCAAAAGATCAGAGTTCTAGACCCAGAATAGCAACTTGCTCACTATATATCCTTGTATACCATTCCATCTGACCTAGGACTCCCATCTTTATTTGTAAAATGAAAGCATCATGCCATGTTACTCTCCTACTCCAAATGTTTATGTTTTAAATATCTATACAGTACATGTAGATACAGTACTCAGTATCTCTTATAAAAATGAACTTATCTCTATAAAATATAGATGATTAAGACTCATTATGATATAGCGGGTTAGAGGGAGTAAAGAAAGCTGTGGGAGTATGATCATAGCCTGTTTGGATACCACAAACAGAGAAGATGTTGCTCTCACAAGATAGAAATAATGTTCCTTCCACCCACATACTGACATATGGACATGGACGGGTATGGTGTTGTGATGGGAGAGTGAGAAGTTATTGTGATTTTAAAGCTTATATAATCTCATGAAAGCCTTGTTCTTTGAATAAAGCTTCAATTAGGAAATTGTATATAAGATCTCCTAACAACCTATCTGCCAAAAGTCTCTTATTTATCCCATGAGTCCAGTGGATTCTAATTACTGGTAAAAACCAGAAGGACTCCTAAGCCTGTAGATTCTACTACATAGCACAGATTAAGCACCAATAAAAAGAAGGAAGGAAGGAAGGAAGAAAGGAAGGAAGGAAGGAAGGGAGGGAGGGAGGGAGGGAGGGAAGAGAAGAAGAAGAAGGGATAAGGGAAGAGGGGAAGGGGAGAAGAAGAAAGAGGGTAAATTTAAGATTTATAGTGGTTGAACAGGCTTGTTTCAGTGCTTAACACACACACACACACACACACACACACACACACACGACTACCCATTAGCCCTTTGCTATAATTCTAAAGCATTCCCTTATGTCCAAGAAACTGCTTTCAGCAATCTTCCCCATAAGGGATGTAAGGTGTTCGTTGTAGGAGATAAAAAGGCCCATTAACTATAATCTTGTCTGCCAGCACCTATTTTACCCAGCTGACATTCCCATGTGAGTTTATTATGAAGGCCCGTCAGTAGGCAAATGCTTTACTTATTATAATCACCTCTGTAACACTTAAATACCAGTCAGGGCAGATTAAATGCTATAACAAACAACTCTAAAATGTCAGTGGTTTAACATGATAATAGGCAGTTTCTCATATAGTCTAATATGGTTTAGCTGTAGAGAAATGGGTCATTCAAGGACTCAAGCTCCTTTCATCATGGGGCTATCCCAACCCAAATATTATGTGATGTTTAAATACAAATGCCACTGGTAAGTCTCTCCCAGTCCTATTTCAAATTTTCAGCGAGGAAATCCCAGTGAGTACCTTCATTTTTAAGTCATTCTACACATATCATAAATCATTGACTATGCTCTAGATCCCGCCACCCCAAGATTTTCCCACACCTTGTTGAATCCACTGTAGCCAAGGGGTGAGGCCCTGTGGCTTACTACCCAGTATTTGAGACCCAAAGAACCAAATCACTACCCTCTCCAAGTACTAGCCAACTGAAACCAGCACAAGGGAAAAAATCAGCATCACATTAGTGTCTGCTTCATTACTTATACCCCTACACTGGAAATCAAGGCAGGGATTCCCGTTTCTACCTCTACTCTGCTCTGAACTTATCCACCCAATTACACACAGAGAGTCTAGAACATAGAACATCAAGGCCTAAGTAGAAGCAGACTCTTACCACATGTAGACCACAAAGAGAAGACTACAGTTTAACCCCTTAAGGGCAATGTTCCCAAGAAACAGCAACAGGACAAAGTCTAGTTCAGGAATCTCTTGGAGGCCCTACTGGTAATTTGGAACAATCTTATTTGCCATTTGCCTTCCCAATGAGAGGGTCAAGTAAAGAAGTAAATAAAATGAAATAAAGATTCCTCTCCAGTCCTTCAGAGAGAGTGGACATGCTGGCATATGTTCTGTCTTCTGTGATAAGAGTTAGAAATACGGGGTAAGAAAACAAAATGGCTCCCCTCTACTGATTCACCATGGACTGCAGGTGGCAGCTTCCTGGCCTTTGTTCCTATGAGCTTCCAACACCCACAGAGAAACAAAAGTCTTGCCTTCCAAAGAGACTCAGAGTAGGGCCAGACAGAGTGTAGGAGGTTGCTCAGTGATATTTAAAACTATATAATAAGAATCCTATTGTATTTTCCATTTGTGTCTAAAATGAAATCCATAAGATGACACAGATGAAATCCAGATGAATTTCAACACCAAAAGAATATTACTCAGAAGAAAGCAAGAAATCAGCATGGCCAATTGTGCATTCCCAATAGAAAGCCCCTGGGGAGGTGTTCAGAGTCTCTCCCTCTGCTGCTGTACTGGCAGAATAAAAGCCATTTCTCGATGGGCGAGGAGAAAATATGTTTTGTCCCTTTGCCCTGTCTTGGGCCAGCTACAGGGCTCAGCACTAGAGCTCAATCTATTCCCTACTTCAAAAACAAATTCCTTCTCTACTTATGGTTTGAATAATTTGTTTCCGCATTTTCCCACAGTGGCAATATCATTTGTTCTAAGTATGTTCTTGATGCACAGGGTTCTGCCTGAACAGATCACCCTATGTCCATAGAAGAGCAAGACAAAGACACACACATATTCAGGGACAGAATTATCCTCAAGTAATTTGAAGTACATTCTAGTGCACAGACCAAGAGGCAATAAACACCTCAAAATCATATGCTAAAAAGAGCAAGTGTGGGCCTTAGACAATGTGGGGAAAGATGATGAAATGAATCGTCCATTCTTTAATTTTCTCATTCATTTCAGTAACACTTATTGAATGCCAATATGTGTCTATAGGTATTGTAAGATATTGTAAAATGTTCATGCACACACTAGGAATCATTTATAGATTGAATAATATATGCAACTTGCATATGCATAAATATTGCTCAAAAGTAAATATGTAATGGAGATAAGCACCCACTCCTTTGCTGGCTCCTCATTATCTCTCCTACCTTTCTAAATCATAGTTCTGCAGGTCTCAGACCTCTTCTCTAAGTATGGCTATTTCTTGGATGATGTCACTTAATCTCATGGTCTTAGAAGCCATTAGTTTCAGACAGCTCCCACATTTACATCTCTAGCAAAGACCTCCTTGCTAAACTTGAACCTAGAATATTCCAGTCCCTGATTGACACCAACATATCAATGTCTATCAGCTAAATATGCTTAAACCTAAGCTTCTTATTTTTGTCCAAGCACGTTCCTTCCATAGCCCTTCTCATTTAACTAACAGCAACTCCATCCTTCAAGGCACTAATCCCAAAAGTTTGAATCACCTTTACTGTTTCTCTCTTAGGTAACCTCAAGTAACCAGTCAGCAAATTTTGCCAGTTTTACCTTTAAAATACTGTGTATATAAAATCCAACCACCTCCTACCACTATCACCATCAAAACATCCCTAGGCCAAGTCACCTTCAACTCTCACCTGGATTACTGTAACTGCCTCCCAATTTATCTTCCTGGTTCTGCCTTTGAACCTTTAGCATCTATTCTTCAGACAGTAATCAAAGACATCCTTTAGAAACATGACTCAGATCAGCTCACTGCTCTGTTGCAAACCATCCAGTGGCTTCCTATTTCACTCAGAATAAGACCAAACTTCCTTGACCCTGAGGACCCATAAGGCACTCCATGATATGAACTACAGCCAGTCACCCCCCATTCCACCCCCGATTCCACCCCTACCCATTTACTTTGCTACAGCCATACTGGACTCTGCTCCTCCTTGAAACAGCTAACTAGACTTTGGTCTCAGGGTCTTCACACTTGATGTTCCTCTTCCTGGAACACTCTTCCCTAAATTATCAATGTGGCTCACTTCGTTGTGACATGTCATTTTATATGTAACCCTCTATAGGAAGCAACTACTCCCACTTAAGACTCCTTATTCGGTTACCATGCTTTATTTTTTCCTTTTTGATAATTTCACTATCTTAACATAAAAAGATGCTTTTGTTTATTTTACTCCATAAAAATACAAACTTCATTTCATTCATTGGTATGTACTTGACACCTAGAACAATCTCTGGCACACAGCCATTTCTCAATAAGGAAAACGTATGTAGCATTTAGGTATGGATGAATTGTCTTAAAATCTGATAGCAGAATTTCTCTTAGGAAGAGAACTGACCTTGTCAGAAAAATACCTTGCAAAGTCTTTAGGATTGAAGGTAAAGTCTTGGGAGTGTGGGTGTGAGCAAGAGCTAAGGAAACAAAGAAGAAAACCATAAGATAATAAGAGGCATTTGTTTTTCGTTCTTCTTCTTTTTCTTTTTTTTTTTTTTTTTTTTTTTTTTTTTTTTTTTTTTTTTCAGAGATGAGCTCGCTGTGTCACCCGGGCTTGGAGTGCAATGCCGAGATTCAGCTCCACTGCACTCCGCCTCCTGGGTTCCAACGCCATCTCCTGCCCTCAGCCTCACGAGTGAGCTGGGACTACGAGGAGCGGCTGGGGCCACCGTCGCCGTAGGTTTTTTGTTTTTGGGGAGTAGGGGAGACGGGTTTCACCATGTACATCCAGGATGGTTGACTCCTACCCTCGTGATCGCCGTCTCGCGCCTCTCAAAGTGCTGGGATTACAGGCTTGAGCCACCGCGCCTGGCCCCTGTTTTTCGTTCTTGAGAGAATTAAGAGGTAAAAGAAGGGACGGATAAGATAGAGGGGAGCTAGGGAAATCATGTGAACATGAAGACCAAGGGAAGTACAGTGGCCAGTGAGGGAGAAAAAAACCCTATGAAGAGAAAAATCAAATGCATTATAAACAGAGTACCCAATTCTTCTTGAAGTCCTTTGGTTAAATCTCCCATGCTTCCTCAATGTATAAGTCTGTTAAACATATACATTGCTTGATGTAAGGAGTTTTATGTAGAATATAAAAAACTAACAGAACTTTCTGGGTCAATACAGGGCAAAAGAGAGACAACATGAAGGGTACACAATAATCCATAAGCTAAAACAGCAGAAATTCAGAACCAGATATGCCCATGCAAACATAAATACCCCTTCACATACAACCCTGTAAAACAAGGAAAAAGAGGGAATCGAGGCGGTCTGCTCTGCTAGGATTGACTGAGAACCTGGAGAGGCTGCCCAATATAGGTTAAGGGTAAGTGACTGACCCCAAGTGGTCCATATTCTCACTGCAGAATCTTACAGCCTAGCCAAAGGAAAGTCCCTAGAGCATTGTAGACCCCAGACTAACATAGAGAGGAAGCTCCCCAGAGACTGCACAAAGGCATTGCTCTAGAGAGTGAATTCAGCTGGGTCTCACATCTCCCCCAAGTCCTAAGCAGCTACAACAAGGCAGCATATTGACAGCCGAGCCCCGACAAGTCTGCAACCTGCCCAGGAGCTCAACAACCCCACACCTCTGAAGACCCATTCCCCTCCCAGCCATACCTGTCTGTAGCTGGCTGCTGCCTCCAAGGCTGAAGCACAAGACATTGGCAAAAAGCTCCATTGCTCCCAGCAGTACAGCTGGGGGTGCTCCTCTACCAAAAGTGGACCTGGGAGAAGATGAAGTTCTGATCATTCCTCTGGGTTTAGCACCCAGCCACACCTACCCAAGGGCCACCTCTATCCCATTGGATAGAATTAGACACGTGACTGATTTGAACCAATCACTGGCAAAGGAGAGGATAGCATCCTTAGATAGTGAGGCCCATCCTTGCGGTAGTGTCAGCTTTCTATGAGACATACGACTATATGAGGAAAGGATAGTTTCCATTAGGATAGAATGGATATGGAGAAAATTGAACTGGCGTAGTAACTAACAGTGTCCATCTCAATGTCTTAATGATAATTGCCTGGCTCGAGCCAAATATTTCATCACTGAATTCCCAGCACATTGAATTGTGCCTGGAGCACAGTGGGTACACAATAAATATGTGTTGAGTTAATGAATGGTTTTGAATGTTCTCAGCCAGAACACATTCAGCATTTAGCATTAGTATATAGAGTATATGAGAAAATATATATATATAAGTAAACTGTAAAAAAAAAAAAAAAAAAAAAAAAAACAGCAGGAAACCATGTAGCCAAGAGTTTTGGAACACTGCTGATTCTGTGTAACGTATTCTGTTAAGTAAAGGCCATTCATTAAATGTGTAACTACATATAATTGAACCTTACATCTTTTTAAGACGCTTGAATTAAATTAATTCCCAGATTTAAAACATGTGCCAGTTAGCATATTAAAACTTACAGTCTTCTTCAGTATAGATGAAGTAAACACTCCCAATGGCTTAAAATTTTACTTTCACTACTCTCTCTAGCTTAACATGCTACATTTATATTTAATTATAAATATCCCCAGAAGAGGCAGTGCTCTCATCTGTTATCTTCCTTAATATCATTATAGATGAAGATTAATAGCATGACAATTGTTCAAAGATTCAGTTCTCTTGTTCCCTAGATGAGACAAAAGTGAAATCCATCCAGAATCCTCCCCCTGTGTCTCAGGGAGGCATAATTTTCTGGCATATCTCACAGCTGCTCTCTTCTTCCTATTGCCCTGTAGCCTATCTACTCCCAGTCAACATGATGGCAGACCCTGGCTGAGAGCTAAAAGGTAGTCCAGAGAATCTAGATGCTACCCAATGACTCCTGAGCTGCTGCTTTTACCAGTGTTCCTCTCATATTCAGGTTGAAACTCCATCTACTGAACTACTCCATTGAGTAGATTAAGGGAACCGGGCAGTTGCTGTGAGAAGCACAATCAAACACTAGAATCTCAGGTCTGGAGCCATCACTTCTAAATATAAATCCATGGCATGTCTCCAAGCTTTGCATTCTGTAGCTGTAAATAACAGGTACATACAGCTACATATCCTGGAGATACAAATATAGTCATATCACTTTTAGTAGCTTTATTAGTCGTAAAAATTACCCAAGCTCTTGAGTATTCTTATTCCCATAAATTATCCAAGAAACTCAAGGGATTTGGAGACCCGTAAAACGGGGCTTTCTTACCCTGGAGTAGGAAAAATGGCATCTGATCTGCCAATAGTTCCGCTATCATTTCTCTGTTGGATCTGGTTCTTTACCAAAGTTGCTATGGATCTGCTTCTGTGATATTTCACTGCTCCAGATCCCAGTGGCAGTGGCAGTGATTCTTTGAGAGAGGTAAGTCCCAGTCCTTTAGAGCCAGGCACAGCCAACAATGCCCCAAAGTTGGACTTTCTGCCAGTTATAGATCTAGGGACCTACACTTGCAGTTGTCTATGACAACCACTTTCCAGGGCGCTATCTGGTCCCAGGAACACGATCACTCTCAGTTTTTTGTCCTCCTCCTCTTACACCCAGAACCATCCACCACTTTCTTTCCAGACTAGGTAACCAGGCCACATTCCCATTGATGGAAAAAAAAAGTCTGATTACAGCCTCTTCCTTCAGAATATGGTGGGTGGGGGGAGTTTTCTACTCTTCTAGGAGTAGCCGCCCAAGGACTTGAGAAGGACAAATCCCTCCATTCTAAGAAAAGCTAGCTTCAGTGGCCCTAAACACATTTAACCTTCTGAGGGATATTCTTGAGGGAACATCCCTTAGAAGGTCAAATGTGTTTAGGGCCACTGAAGCTAGAATTTCAGGTGATTTTAATGTGACCACATCTATCCTTCTGAATGAAGGGGAATTTCCCTTCTGTGATTCCAAGATGATTTTCTTAGAACCCAGAGAAAAGGAAAAAAAACAAAATCTCTAATGGAGCACACTACTGCATGTCCATCTTTGTTACGGAAAGGATCAAATATGATAATGTGCAAGTATTTAACTAACCACAGCACACTATACTAACATTAGTTGTAGTCATAAACGTTGGTGAAACAGTCTAGCATACTGGAAAGAACATAAACCACAGGATAAAGCAGACTAGGAAAGTACCCCAGCTCTGCCACTTACTATCTGTGCAACTCTGTGCATGTTACTTATCCTCTCTGAGTATTCATTTGTAAAGCATATTCATTTGTGAAATATGTAAGAACATATAACATTCTATATAATACTATATTAATAATATCCTATTAGAGTTGTGATAACAATCAAGATAACATAAGTGAAATATCTGTATTAGCCCTAGGCACAGAGTAGTAAGTTCTCAATAAATTGTAGCTCTCATTCCATATTTGTAGCTCTTAGTCCATTTCTACTGCAGTGAAAACAATACCTTAGACTCAGTAACTTATAAATAATAGAAACTTATTTATCACAGTTCTGGAGTCTGAGAAGTTCAAGATCAAGGAACCAGCAGATTCCACATCTAGTGAGGGTTTATGCCTTCTTGCTGCATCCTCACATGGTGGAAGGGGCAAAGGGGACAAACAGCTCCCTCACACCTGTTTTATAAGGCCATTAATTCCATTCATGAGGGGTCTGCCTTCATGATTCAATCACCTCCCAAAGGCCCCACCTCTTAATACTATCATTTCAACATGAGTTTTGGAGGACACAAACATTGAAACTGTAGCAAGCTTTAAACTATAACTAATGCTTATTGAATAAAGGTATAAGGAAACACACTTATATGTATTAGTTCATTTAATATTTATCTGTGTCACAGTTATTATAATGCCCATTTTTAGATAAGGCAGTTAAGGCCTAAATACAGTGGTATGTTGTGAGAATTATACAACTAGAAGGCAACTGTATTAGTCAGGATTCTCTAGAGAGACAGAACTAGTAGGAGAGATTGTAAATAAAGGGGAGTGTATTAAGGAGTACTGACTCACATGATCGTAAGATGAGGTCCTAGAGTAGGCCATCTGTAAGCTGAGGAGCAAGGAAGCCAGCCCAAGTCCCTAAAGAACTTGGAGTCTGATGTTTGAGGGCAGGAAGCATCCAGCACAGGAGAAAAATGGAAGCCAGACTAAACCAGTCTAGTCTTTCCATACGCTTCTGCCTGCTTTTATTCTGGCCGCACTGGCAGCTGATTAGCTGGTGCCCACCCAGATTGAGGTTGAGTCCGCCTTTCCCAGTCCACTGACTCAAATATTAATCTGCATTGGCAACAACCTCACAGACCCAGGAGCAATACATTGCATCCTTCAATCCATTCAAGTTGACACTCAATATTAACCATCACAGCAACCAAGGAATCATTTGTATACAACTCTGTATGCTAGCTACATAACAAAGCCCCCATACTCAGTGACTTACAACAGCATTTATTTGCATGCTCAGGTATCTGCAGGCCAATTGTGATTTATCTGATCTAGGCTATTCTAGTCTGGGTCGCTTTGCTTCAGGTGGCAGATTGAAGATCTGCCTCACATGTATTACTCTAAATCTCAAGTTACCCAGGGCATGGCCTTCCTGTGGTACATAACCAATGCACACAGGAACAGGCCCAAACACCCAAGCATATTTCAAGCTGCTGCTCCCAATACTTCAGCTAACATCCCCAAGTAGGCCACGTAGCAAAGCCCAATATGAGTGTGGAAAGGAAGCATACTACTCTAAAGTGAAATGAGAGAAAAATATTTGTGGAACAATAATTTAAATTGTCACACCTTGTCTCACCAACTGCAAAATCTGAGCTCTTATTTATTGTCTCACAAGGCTTCTCTACTCTTCTAGGAGAGTACCTCTCTAACCCCAAAAAATCATTATTAAACCTCTTTTTCACTATTAATCTGCATAGGATTGTAGGTTGTTCCTCTTACTTATTGTCTATAGGTCACCCGGCTTAGATCTTCCAAACAGCTGAAAGAGCCCAGCTGGAGGGTAAATGTAAAGTTGATAGCCCATCATTCCACGCTCATCTCAAAGGCCAGGCTTTGCAGCCCCAATAAGCAACCTGCTGGGCCTACAAATTTGCCACGCTTCGCTCTGTTAAAATTTTATTGGACACAGTATGGTAACTCAATTAATAGTGAGAATGACACTAGCAAGTGTCACCAGAATTGCAACCAATTATTTTTTCCTGAAAATCTTTTTAAATCACAAGCTGACCAAGCTCATCAGGAGCCATGTCCCTCCACAGGGCATATTTAGTCTATCCCTGCCTTCCCCATTAGTTTCCATTGCCAGGGTCCCACAACTCTGTCACCAGCTATAAGCCTCTCTCTTCTTCCAACAGCAATGCAGCCTCTTCCCAAAGGAGCTAATTGAAAACACAAATCAGGCTGTTTGGCAGGATTCTGTTCTGTTGATAGATTTTTTTAATTTGTTTTTTTCCCCATGAATCAAAAATTTGCTGACTTTATTCTTTCTTCTTCCTCACAGTAGTCCTAATTTAGAAAGCATAGACACAGAAACAAGTCCCAAAGCCAGCCTGAATTACCACCTTAAAAAATGTATGAGGATGGATTCAAAGCCAACCAGCACCTGCCCTGAAAAAACTGTAGGCACCTGGCCTTCCAAGGTGTCCTGGACCCCACCTGTCCCACTGGACCTGCCATTTCCAGCCCAGACTTGGAACTTCTCTGGCGAACAACAGCCAAAAGTCAAAGGAAGACTAATTGTATCCATAATCAGTTGGCTTGCCAATCTATGACCTTCAGAAAATAAAAAGTCTATTATATACAATGTCCAATCTTGGAAAGCCGAATGATTGGGAATTGTCACACTGCTATTTACATTCTTTTCCAATCTTTTAAGTTAAAGTCCAGATGGGCATGAATGATGATCTTTATTAAATACACATATTTTTCAAGGTTAAAGAGTTCCATGTCATTAGAAAAGAGAAGATAAACATACTTCAGAGGTTTTCCCCAAAAGAAAGTTTCCATCTGGTCTCTTAGGTTTGGATTATGAAGATTATCAATGGAAGGACAGTCATCTGAATGGATGGAGGTATACTTGTTGAAGCACTGCAGGATCTCCTATCCCCAATCTCTGCAATTTTTGTCCCAACTGAACTGGTACAGATATAACAAGCTTTCCCTTGTTTCTGGGCATAGCAGACTAAGATTGTCTTTAAGTCAGACTCCCTGTATCCCTACAGCTATCTTTGAGGTTAACATTGAAATAAAACTTTTAGGCTCAGCCCAGTCTTAAAGTGACAATACCAATGGTAACACATCTTCCTAAAAGCTTTAAGTCCACCTGGTCATTGGGCCATCCATAGGGTACACCCAAGCCAGAGTCTCAGGCGAAAAACACACTAAGCAATCTACCTTGGTTCCAAATTTGCCATTGATAGCTTCCCCCATGAAGTCAATTTGTTGGGCTCAGACTGCTGAAGCAAGTGCTTTTTTATTCCTTCTATGTCTTCAACATAGTCTTCTCACAACTGATTTTTTTTTCTTCTTACTGGGATCTACTGCTTTCGCAGATACTCATAGTAACTATCAGTTCTGAATCCAAGAATGAAAACATCCACAGGAGTAAAGAAGCCACTGGTAGTACAAATGAATATGGGCACTAGCCTAGCATTCTTCCCAGGCAGAAAATGTACAAATATACATGCATTATCACTTCCATCACTGCCTTTTGAAATTTATCTCCAGTGAGACAAGAAAGCTCTCTGAACTCCAAAGGAATGGTTGTCACTTCTGACACCACACTGACAACCGACATCTGATTAGACCTCACCTGTGACAAGGTTTACACGTATGGGATCTTGGAAGAAGTTCTGAATGCAGGCATTAGCCAAATTCCATTATCTTTAGCTTTTTCCAAAATGAAGCTATCTCGGAAGTCTATCCAATATATGGAGAGTGGTCTCAAAGAGATTTATCTCCACGTTTTTCTGAAACTTTAAATTGACACCCATTACTTGGCTCCTTCAAATTTTTGTGTAGACCCATAATCTACCTGGTGTCCAGGGCATCAATCAAGTTAAGCCAAGACCATATACCTCATTGAATGATTTGGATACTGGTTTAGACTCATGATGACCCCAGGCAAACTTCCTATATCCTACTGGCTTGAGCTTATTGTGGCCTCAAGCAGCTTCCTGTATCATTTCTTTGGAGCAGTTTCACTATGCACTGGCTGCCAATTTGAGTGAGTCCTGGGAGACAGAACATACTTATAGGCAACATGTTACATGAAGCAGATGTATTACTTATAGATAAGCAGCAAGAAACAAAAGAAACTTAAAATCTATGTGAGCAGGTCCCCATGGCTCAAGAAAGCTGCTCAGGGCAGGTGGAGTCTCAACTGCACATGCCCCACTTGCAACACAGCCAAGGCACCTGGAAAAGCAGCCCACCCTGGTTAGATATCTCAGGGCCAAAAGGACTCACTGGGCAAAGTTCTGAAGGATATCCTGCTTCCACGGGGAGGAAGAACAAAGCTAGGGCTTACCTGGGCAGTTTCTCCCTAACTCAAGATGATACATTCCCTAGGAGCGACAGGAACAAGGCCCAGGCTTTTTTCGGCAGTTCCTCCCTATCTCAGCTTTCTAGGGTTACTTTCAAAAACTATAGGCAAAAAAAGGCAGGAGAACTGGATCCATCCTTATCCTACACTTTCCATGTGATGGAAGGCATTTATCACAGGTTTCTGGCACTCATTCAGAGGAGTTTATTCTTTCTACATTTTGGCTTCCACTGATGCCAACTTGCTAGGGCCTTTGCTTTTCTGGAAAGGCTTCTGCTAGTCCTCAATTACTGCTCCCGCCAGCTAAGGACCTTTCTCAAAATACTATCTTCCTTGTGACCTTGTCTCCATTTTTCCTCCTCCTTCTTGCTAACATCCTACATTCCATACTTCAGGAAGCAGAAACGCTCTCGAGGGATCTAGGCTAAAATCTCAGAGAAATCTTTCAAGTAATCATCGGTTTTGTGGGGAGCCTTGAAGCAGGAGGACTTTGGGGCTTCAGTCTAGAGATTTCTGATTCCATTTTCTGCTCTTCTGATAATGTGCCAGTAAGAGATCTCCCATGGTCTTTTATATCGACGTAGGAAAAGAGTTCATACCCAGTCAGAAAGACTAAGAGGAAAGGAATTCCATTTTAATGAAACCACGACCGTAACTTCCATTTCCTTCTATATAACCACAGCCTCCACCCTCCAATATAAACACAGCCTCCACCTTCTGCTGCTGTAAGAATCACTGACCTGAAAATCAGGAGGTGACAGGCAAGTGTCCATGGCAGTGGCGCCGGGGGCAGAAGAAGTTCTGCTTCCGGCTTCGCAGCTGCAGCTCCAGAGGCGCCTCTCGCAAGCCACCCTGACTGCAGCACTGAGTCTGCGCCTTGCAGTTCCGCTTGGCCAATTCTTAAACAGGAGCGAATAGCCATTGGGCATGTCCAAGACCTGTGGTTTAATAGCACTGGTTGGCACTTGCTGTTTCGAGACTATTTTCACAACGGACTAATGAAAAATAGCATTTCATAGGGAGCCAGAGGGCCTTCCTTCGCACATTGATGTCTGAAGGAAGCCCCCCAGGAGCTTTCCTGCAGTGGTTGTCAAACTTCAGAGTGCCTGAGAATCCCCCTGAAAGATTATTAAAACACAGGTCACTCGTCCCCACTCCCAGAAATTCTGAATTAGTAGATCTAGGGTAGAGAGGAGACTTTGCTTTTCCAGCAAGTTCCCCCAGCATCAGGTGATACTGATGCTGATGCTGCTGGATCCACAGACCACTCTTTAAGAACCACTGCTCTGATGCCAGGCAGTTCAGGGGGCCACAGGTTTGAGGAGCCCAAAGATAGCAAGACATGGGACCATCTTTTAACTCTTTCAACCAAAACAAGAACTCTTTTGTGTTTTACAAAACCTGCATGAGATTTCATTTGGCTACGGTTCCTGAAGTAAAAATGATTTGACAACCACTTCTCTAGGTGGTGTCAACACTTGGGATTGTGCAAACTAAAGACAGAGAAGGAGTAACTTACCTCAAGAAAATCAGAGGCAAGAAAACATTCATTAACTCAGCAAAAGTTGAAGAGTTATGAAAAGCTAAAAGGTTATGCATGTTGCTGAGGTGGAAAAACCAGAGGCCTACTCTGGGACTCACATCTGTATGATAAGATAAACATGCAAATGATAGGTTAGTGAGGTAATGGATATGTAAATTAGTTTTATGTAATCTTTCTATAATGATCAAAACACCATATTGCACCCCATAAATGCATATAATTATTATTTGTCAGTTAAATAAATAAATAACAAATGAGTACAACTAATGTTACATAGTTGCTGTGACAGAGACCTCTTTATGAAAAACAGAAATAGTTAGCATGTGGCTCACATACTATCCTTCCACTATCTATTCCAGAAAAGGTTTTACTAATTGATCATAATATTCCTCCCAAGAGGTCCCAGATGTGACCTCAGAATCCTTCTCAACACATTACTGTAACACTGAGCCACAACTGATTAAAGGTAGCATTCAAATTGAAATTTGTGTGCTATCGTTGAGCCAAGTTCTGGTGAGAATATTTTGCAATTCCATCTGTATAAGTTTAGGAAATAATTCATAAAGAAGATGGTACTTGACAGAATCTTGAAAGCTAAATACATGATACATAGGTGTCAAAGAGAGTGAAGAAGGGAGGAGGTGGTGATGGAGTATTCCAGCATATGTAAAGAATAAAATTCATTACAAAGATTAACAAGTGAAGGGTAAGTTGGCCAGCAGTTGTAGACCAAGGCTTCATAGATATTTTATGTGAAAGAAAAGAGAGTTTATTAAAGGTACCTAGAAGTGTGTGCAGGGAGGGTCAAAGGACAATTTTTTAAAACCTGACTAGATTATGTTTCTGGGCTGTGGAGAAGGATGTAGAGAGAAAGGGTGAAAAAAATAGGCAAGAAAAGAGAATGTAATGAACAAGCCTCAGGAGGAAACCCTAAGCGCCAGTATTCTCTCCCAGCATTGCTTCAGGTTAATGGCAACAAGCCCTCAGAGGAAACTAAGGGCACGTATTCTCTCCCAGCATTGGCTTTCAGGGCTTAATGAACAAGGCCCTCAAGGAAACCTAAGGCCAGTATTCTCTCCCAGCATTGCTTCAGGTTGTCTGATCCCCACTCCTAGTAGGGTGCTTTCGGTGGAATCGTGCATAGCCTGGACGTCTAGTGCACAAGGCACAGGAGCGGGGAAATGCCAAACATCAAGTCAGAGGCGAGACCAAGGCTTGCAACCACGAAGCATACTAAGAAGAGCCTTAGGGTGGGAGGGCCAGGGGACTAGGGGAAGCAAAAATGGAAAAGCTTCTTCTCTGAGATGGGCAAAAAGGCAGTGGTCTGGGGAGAATTTCAGAAGGAAAAAAGAAAAGAAAAGGAAAAAGGAGAGGAGAGGAGAGGGAGTGAGAGGAGGAGGAGGAGAGAGGAGAGGAGAGGAGAGGAGGAGGAAAGGAAAGGAAAGCGAAAGGCTCACATGTCCATTGGCGACTCTCCCTCAACAAAGGTCTGGATGGGGAAACCCAACATCTCAAAGATGAATGAAACAGACAGCACTTATAGTAAACAGGGGCTATGTTTTAAGGATCATAACCAATTCTCCTTTTTTTTTTTTTTTTTGTAACTTTGCCAGGTACTTTGATTAATGATAGGGGAGGGTTTGCAAACTCTCAATCTTCATTTTCAAATTTCCATGGGGGCCCCATTCCCAAGAATTTAGACTTCCACATGAGCTTAAGCGAAGTTCCTTGAACCTCCACACACCTTACATTTAAAATGGCTTATTGAGTATGATACACCTAAAGAATAAATTCAATAGGGTAAATATTAACATCTTTTTTTAACTTTTTATTTTAATTTTAACTTTCATTTAGCTTTTAAACTTTTATTTTAAAATCGGGGGTACATGTTCAGATTTGCTACAAAGGTACATTGTATAATGCATATAGAGAAGAGCATTTTATAATAAGAGTCATTTATGACAAATCCAGCCAATATCATACTGAATGTGCAAAAGCTGGAAGCATTCCTCTTGAAAACCAGCACAAGACAAGGATACCGTATCTCACCACTTCTATTCAACATAGTATTGGAAGTTCTGGCCAGGGCAGTCAGGAAAGAGAAAAAAATAAAGGGTATTCAAATAGGAAGAGAGGATGTCAAATTGTCTCTATTTGCAGATGACATTCTAGAAACCCCATCATCTCAGCCCAAAAGCTTCTTAAGCTGACAAGCAAATTCATCAGAGTCTCAGGATACAAAGTCAATGTACAAAAATCACAAGCATTTCTATACACCAACAACAGACAAGTGGAGAGCCAAATCATGAGTGAACTCCCATTTACAATTGCTACAAAGACAATAAAATACCTAGGAATAAAGCTAACAAGGGAAGTGAAGGGCTCTTCAAGGAGAACTACAAACCACTGCTCAAGGAAATCAATCAGACCGAACATAGGCAAATGGAAAAACATTCCGTACTCTTGGACAGGAAGAATCAATATTGTGAAAATAGCCATACTGCCCAAAGTAATTTATGGATTCAATGCTATTCCTATTAAGCTACCATTGACATTCTTCACAGAATTAGAAAAGAAACTATTTTAAAATTCATATGGAACCAAAAAGCAGCTTGAATAGCCAAGGCAATCCTAAGCAAAAAGAACAAAGCTGGAGGCATAATGCTACCCAACTTCAAACTATACTATAAGGCTACAGTAACCAAAACAGCATGATACTGGTACAAAAACAGACACATAGACCAATGGGACAGAATACAGAATTCAGAAATAAAACTGCACATCTACAACCATCTGATCTTCAATAAACCTGACAAAAACAAGCAAAGGGGAAATTACTTCCTATTTAATAAATGGTGCTAGGAGAACTGGCTAGCCATATGCAGAAAATTGAAACTGGGCCCTTTCCTTATACTTTATATAAATATTAACTCAAGATGGATTTAAAGATGTAAATGTAAAGCCCAAAACTACAAAAACCCTAAAAGAAAATCTACACAATACCATAGGCATGCCTATTCAGGATATAGGTACAGGCAAAGATTTCATGACAAAAACGTCAAAAGCAATGCCAAAATTGACAAATGGGATCTAATTAAACTAAAGAGCTTCTGCACAGCAAAAGAAACTATCTTCAGGGTAAACAGACAACCTACAGAATTGAAGAAAATCTTTGCAATCTATTCATCTCACAAAGGTCTTAATATCCAGAGTCTGCAATGAACTTAAACAAATTTACAAGAAAAAAACAAACAAGCCAATTAAAAAGTGGGCAAAGGACATGAACAGACACTTCTCAAAAGAAGACATTTATGCGCCAACAAACGTGAAAAAAAGCTCAACATCACTGATCATTAGAGAAATGCAAATCAAAACCACAATGAGATAACATCCTACACCAGTCAGAATAGCAATTATTACAAAGTCAAGAAACAACGGTTGCTGGCGAGACTACAGGGAAATAGGAATGCTTTTACACTGTTGATGGGAATGAAAATTACTTCAACCATTGTGGAAGACAGTGTGGTGATTCCTCAGCAACCTAGAACCAGAAATACCATTTGACCCAGCAATCCCATTACTGGATATATACCCAAAGGAACATGACCAATTCTTAAGAAAATCTTTTACTCAATCATTGATGAAAAAGTGCTGTAATTTTTTTCTATAGTGAGAAATAATAAGCAAAATGTTCCAGGCAGTGTGCTAAATGCTTTAAATACATCATATCCCTTAATTTAATCCTTGTAATGCCTATGAGATATTTTCATCTTACACATGAAAAAACTTAAGTTGATAGAAGTTAAAGGACTTCACAAGCTTGTGTGTGACAGAGTTGGCTTTTTAACACAAACCTGGTAGCTCCCAGGGTTCAGGCTTCTATTAACTCTACCCTATGTACTCTTTTGAAGAACATCTCTGACCCCACAAAAACACTTGCCTAGTTTTCACTGAACAGACTTTTTTAATTTTTTCTAATCATCCTTCAAGGCCCATTTGCTTCTCTCTGGGAAGCCTTCACCTGCATCCCTGGGCTCAGTTAGTGGTACCCTGCTCTGCCTTCCTCTATGATCCCATAAAGCTTTCTACTTATCTCTCCCAGAGCTCTCACTATGTTTGATAGTAGCCACCTGTGAGTTTGTCTGTACTATTGGGTTGAAGCAAAGCACAGAAGAAAGGATGTGGACTTTGAAGTTAAGGAGAACTAGTTCAAATTTCAGTTCTTCCTCTTGTTAGTTCTATAAACATGGGCAAATTACTTAACTTCTACCTCATTTGTAAAATCAAGATAATGGCAACAATGATTGTGAATATTTTAATGAAATAAGATTATGTTAAGTTCTAAAACATGGTGATGCTAATTAGATGGTAGAAATTATTATGACTTTCTGTAACTGTGAAGTGAATGAATTGCAATTTTATCTTGATTCACCCCATTGGTTCTATATTTCTGAAAACTTAAGATGGCAACCTGTGTTTACAACATAAATTTCAAGGAAATTATTTAAACACCTCATTTAAGAAAACAAGTTTTCATACATATATGTTTATAAACAATGAAAGTATTTATGTAAATATCCTTATAGTCATCAAAATGGATCCCAAAAGATCTCAGCTTCCCAATAGCTGGTTTAATTTGAATTACTATAAGACTTTAAAAATAATAAAAGTACAATTCCTTTAAATGGCTGACTGTCACACAAGTCCTAGTGAAGAGACCACCAAACAGGCTTTGTGTGAGCAATAAGACTTTTTAATCACCTGAGTGCAGGCCGACTGAGTCTGAAAAAGGAGTCAGCAAAGGGAGATAGGGGTGAGGCAGTTTTATAGGATTTGGGTAGGTAGTGGAAAATTACAGTCAAAGGGGGTTGTTCTCTGGCAGGCAGGGGCAGGGGTCACAAGGTGCTTGGTGGGGGAGCTTCTGAGACTCATTGACCAGGAGAAGGAATTTCACAAGGTAATGTCATCAGTTAAGGCAGGAACTGGCCATTTTCACTTCTTTTGTGGTTCTTCAGTTGCCTCAGGCCACCCAGATGTACATGTGCAGGCTTGGGCTCAGAGACCTCACACTGACATGATTTTACTAAATTAGATTCCAACCTCTTTCTTCCAGTTAATCTCAATGAGTCAAGTTTTATTATGTTTACATTTCAGGTGCAAGGGTAAAGTAAATAAGTCAAAAATCTCAAATACAAATGTTTCAGAGAGCCATAGCAAAAGGCTTTTGCAGATTAATTGGAGGACAAGAGGGCTTCCAAAGGAGGCTGAAAACAATTTTCTATTGATAGTTAAGTATGTCATAATCTGAGGGTATATGCAAAGCAAGACTAGCCATATTGACTGAGAGTTACATGGGGCTTCATTATATTACTTCTCTATATAGACTAGAGATGTTGGACATTTTCCATGATAAAAAATATTTTAAAAGTAAAAGATATATAATTACCATCATCATCATCATCATTTGTCAAATGTACTGGGCATTTTCCATCTCTTTTAATTCATAAAAGTGCCACTTCCTTCTGCAGAGAAGCGAACTGAAGATTAAAAAGATTACAGAAATTTCCCAAATTCACACTCCTAATAAGTGGCAGATTTCAAGATTCAAAGTTTTAACCAGTCCAAGATACTCAGAAGGAGAAAGCGGGAGAAACGGCACCCTACTGGGAAAGGAAATGTTTCCTTTTTCTATGTGAAAACTGCAAGCAGCCCTCAGATAAAGAACCCCAAGGTGAAAGCAGATGTGACAACTGGAGGCACTGTGTGTGGCCTGTGGACTCCTGGGGAGGGAAGCAAGTAGAGCAGACCATAGCACTGATGGAGGAATGGAGCTGGCAGAAGTGAAGAAACAGCAGCTCTACTGGGATCTATCAGAAAGGTAGATGGATCCAAAAATATGTTGAATCAGAATATGCTGTGTGCAAAAACTGGAGAAGGAATAAATAACCTACCCTGAGGGGATTCATCCAGATGTTTCCTCTCCAAGAAAAAGTGTGAGGTGAGTATTTTCGTTTGAGTTTGAGGAAATTCAGGCAGCATAACCAAGATAAGCACATACCCCAAGATTTCATGAGCAGAACACAGTCTCCATGTGAGTTGAGGAAGGAAGTGGGCATTCAAAACCCGATTTTGAATTCAACCAGGAATTCCCAATGATAATATGAGATGCACATACTTAGTGCTTTTTGTCAACCTCAAACGAATATTTATTGAGCAAATATTATGTTTGGCACTGTGCTACATGCTGAAATACAACAAAGAAAACACATTCAGTTCTCTAAGCCAATAGAGGAAACAGACAAGTCAAACAACAAATAAATAAAATAATTTAAAAGGTCTGAGTGTCACTGTATTGGTTTTCCAGGGCTGCCATAATAAAATGTCACAGACTGGATGGCTTAAACAATTTATTTTCTCACAATTCTGGAGGCCGGAAGTCCAAGATCAAAGTGTCAGCAAATTTGTTTTTTCCTAAGACCTGTCTCCTTCATTTAGAGATGCCACCTTCTCACTGCATCCTCACATGGCTGTCCCTTTATCTATATGTTGTCTGTTTCCTGATCTTCTCTTCTGATAAGGACAGCAGTCACACTGGATTAGGGAGCACGCATATGATCTTATTTTACCATAATTACCTCTTTAAAGGCCCTATCTCCAAATACATTCTGAGGTACTGCACGTTAGAACTTCAACATATGAATTTAAGGTGGGAGGGGAAAATTCAACCTCTAACAGCCATGAAGTTAAAAAACAGGATGCTGGTCCCATCCTTTCAGGGAAGTCTTACCTATTCAACCTGACGAAGTTAGACTAATAAGCCATCATAGTACGCGACACCTCCTCCTTTTGCACAGTTGTAATTGTCACAATGGCAATTTACATTACTTTGTGTGATCACTTGCTTGCGGTCTTCTTCCCTCTCCTCACTGTAAGCTACAAGAGGATAAGAATCTCTTCTGTTTTTCCCTTTCGCTGTATCTGACCACTTAGCAGTTAACTGTGCCTAATATATAGCAGGTGAGGTATCTGCACATGTATTTTTTAAAAGGACGAATGAATAAGCATCAAGATTGAGAACAATGTTGCGGTGTGAGGTAGCATCTAAATTGATACCTGAAGGATGGGATGATGAGCTAGACATGAAATAAATGGGAAAAAGACAACTCCAACTACAGTATGTGTGAAAGGTTTGCAAAAAGATATAATCTGACATGTTACAAAATATATGTATTACATAGT
Organism: Rhinopithecus bieti; assembly: GCF_001698545.2. NCBI lineage: Eukaryota > Metazoa > Chordata > Mammalia > Primates > Cercopithecidae > Rhinopithecus > Rhinopithecus bieti. Next base: position 599,530 of record NW_016826376.1, read on the forward strand.
GCCATGTAATAATTGAACTTAATATGGCATCAAGATAAGACTGTCTTGTGTTTCAGATATTCATGGATATGCTGGGAAAATGTGGAAGAAAGGCCTAGCAGTATCCTATGAAGCTAATTACTTTGGGGAATTCAAATAAAGATGAACCAACAAGAAAACAGCAGAGACCAATAATCCCTAATTGTCCCCAAATCTCAAACTAGGAAAGTATCTTTCTCAACCAGAAGTAATCCTCCTCCAACTCCCAGGTTGCAAAGAGTAGCAACTGTCAATCTGCAGAAATTCAGCTACCACATATACCCTATGAATATAGTAAGACTTTATTATGATTTTGCAGCTAAATTGTATATGATCTTGAACTCAATATATTGTTACTATACATGGACATTTTAAAGCACTGAATCTGTTGAAGGAATTCAAAGATCACCCCACTGGTTTTGAAACTCTTGCAGCAGAATAACTCTCTGCGTGTGCACAGAACTTTGAAAGACTGCTAACACAAGGCTTTAAGAGCTTTTATGGAGGCTACAGTTGGTTAGATAAGCAATAAACATATTTAAGCTTTTGCTCTTGAGTTACACATTATGGAAAATACATAAATGTATATATCTTTGATGAAACACACATATGATGAACTGTACACCCGGGAAAAAAACAAAATTTAATGGTCAAAATATCCCATATTTGAGTCTGTCAACCTGAAATAAAAAAAAAATCAGAATCCAGCTTTAAAGAGTTCATTCAACTACAAAGCTGAGAAGAGCCATCCAGGTAACACAGATTCCAAAGGAATTAGATCAGTGCTCCAATGCTGAAAAGTTAAGGTCTCGCTTATACAGGCAAAAAAAAATGTAACAGGATTACATTTTCCATAGGAGGCTGGTTTATGAGTTATAGCAATTAGATTAGGTACAGCTTGTTTTCTTTTAATTTTCCAATTAAAGAAACTATATTCAACATTTATCCTAGACAATGTGATAGTCATGAGGCCTTTGTGTAAGAGAATTAAGAGGGAAGTTAATCTATCGTGAATATCAACAGTGAAAAGAGAATGGGTCTAGGTCTTCTCTTGTGCCCTTTAGTCTTTTACATTTTACAAAACAATGTAGGTAAAGAAAAGGCTAATCTGTAATCAGAGAACAAAGATAACAGCTGCCTGGGTTACAGTTGCCTGTCACGTGACTCGGGTCCCATGATCACATTCCTTTAAGGCTCAAAGTAATTTAAACTTCTGACAGCTTTGATTTTTAATTACTTTTTTTTTTTTTAACAAGTCAACCTTGCCAATAGCCAACAGTGTGACCTTGGCTGCCACATCACCATGACATATTCATTGTGTGTCTAACTCCTTCACTAGATTATAATTCCCTAAGGGCAGAAGACGTTTTATTTCCTTTTCATCTTTACCAGTTCCTTCTGTAACAAGCACTCACCAAATAGATGTTGTGTGGCTGGATGGAATAAATAACAGCACCTGTAATAGATAAGATAGGCATTATCTTGCTTACCAACGCAGTAAGTTAACTAAAATAAAACACATTTCAAACAATTACAAGGTGGATATCTGATTAGTCTGTTTTCACACGACTGATAAAGACATACCCCAGACTGGGCAATTTACAAAAGAAAGAGGTTTAGTGGACTTACAGTTGCATGTGGCTGGGGAGGCCTCATAATCATGGCAGAAGGTAAAAGGCATGTCTCATGTGGTGGCAGATAAGGGAAGAGAACTTGTGCAGGGAAACTCCCCTTTTTAAAACTATCAGATCTGATGAGACGGATTCATTATCACAGGAACAGCATGGGAAAGACCTGCCCCTATGATTCAATTACCTCCCACCGCCTCCCTCCCACAACAGGTGGGAATTCAAGATGAGATTTGGGTGGGGACACAGCTAAACCATATCACTAATCAAGATGAAATTATACAGTATTAATAATAAATTCAGCAGAGGGGAGAGAATAAGGCAAACCAACTTGTCTCCAAATTTAGTCAAAGATGTATTTGAGAGTTAGTGAAAATTTGACTCACTTAAAAATACTTCTAATGGGGAAGGGTGTATAAATTGTATGGCAAGGAGCCAGTAAAAGGAAGTGGTTCTGTGGTCCTTGGATTTTCTTCCCGGGGGTTCATCCCCTTCCTACTCCTTAAATTCTTCAGCGTAGATTTATATCCATGTTCTGCTGTAAAAGGAAGCAGTATTTTCCCCTTTTTAACTTCTTGTTTAATCTAATATTTTTACTTTGTTCTGTTTTCTGATTGCTAATATCTTCCCTTATTTTCTTAAGTATATCTACCATGTTTATGTTAAATTCTCTTTTCATCTGTTCTAACCCTTTGCTCCAGATGGGAAACGTTAACCAGTTTTGTATCATCTCTCTTTTGAGGAAATTGTACTTCTCTGGTGTCTAGTTATTTTCGGCTTATGAGCTCAGGTTCTCCTAGGGGTTCAGCCAGCATGTCTTGCCATGTGTACTGAAAAAGGTTCAAAGATCAGGCCCGATCTTTGTCCATACCATAAAGAATAAGGAGAGACAAGAGTAAGTCCCAGGACAGAGAATCTTGACATCCACAGAGCCATCACTCCTGTTTGCCAACCCCTACCCAGGCAACTCCTCTTGCCAGGCTTTCACTTTTAAACCCCTATTTAGGAAGAAGCAGTGTGGGGAGGAGGCATATCTCTAGTTTGCAATATCCTAGTCCATGGGTCTACGGGAAGTGCAGGAGTGAATGCCTAGGAATAGTCAGTCCATACCTCCTTCCATCAACCTCAGCAAGGTGGTCACTAACACTAGTAGCCTAGCACTAGAAGAATTAGGCACTGATTGTCCTAAGGCAGTGGGAGAAAGAGGCAAGAGCTAAATGCCTTAAAGATTTCCTCTAGCCACAGCCACTCACCTTCGACACTCACCATCCAAAATAGCCTTCAGTCCCCCAGGGCTTCTTGTGTTCATTCCTAGCACCCTGGATTCTCACTTCTATAGCTTCTTTAAGGTTGATTTTTGGAATTGGGTGCCAGTAGCCCATACCAGTTTGCTTGTTTTAAGACCTTGTTTTAAGCCTATCCCCTCAATGGATTTCTTTTTTTTTTTTTTATGGTGGAGTCTCACTCTGTTGTCCAGGCTAGAATGCAATGGCGTGCAACCTCCACCTCCTGGGTTCAAGCAATTCTCCTGTCTCAGTCTCCCGAGTAACTGAGACTACAGGCACACACCATGATGCCCGGCTAATCTTTTTGTATTTTTAGTAGAGACAGAGTTTCACCATATTGGTCAGGCTGATCTCGAACTCCTGACCTCAGGTGATCTGCCCGCTTGGTCTCCCAAAGTGCTGAGATTACAGGCATGAGCCACCCACCATGCCTGGCCCAATGGATTTCTTTTAAAAGATCTCTGGCTTGCTTTCAGGTATTGTTTGGATAAACAGAGGCAAGGTGTTGCACTTCCGGGTTCTTCATCACCAACTTTTCCCGCGTGCGCGAAAATGCAGCCAGCGCCCGGGAAGGTGCAGACCAACCGGGCATGCGCCAGGTGACGTCAATCCAAAGAGACCAAGATTTACCTGGTCGCACCTGCAGAACGCCCCCCGACACGCCCATGCCCCACCTATTGCCCTCCCACTCCTAGAAAAGCCGCTCCCGGCAGACGCCCCGTGCGAACTTCCTTAGTCCCCACTCCTGTCGGGACTGCAGGAACTTCGTCCGAGAGCTTCACTGGGCGACTCTCTTGGCCTCCTTTGCCAGAGGCCGACAGACCTCTCCCTACCCACCTTCTTCCCTGAAGCTAGGTGACCAAAAATAAATTTGCAGTTTTGCTCCTACCCTTGCCTACTCGCTGGTTCTTTTGTGCCCGCTCCAGTGGTCTTAGAAAAACAAATCAGTTGGTGCCAAAGACCCGGGAGGAGACCCCTCCTCAGGCCTCTAAGGGTTGAGAAACCTCCTCCTGCTCCCACGCTGCACACGGACCAGGACCTGAGACCCGCTTCCTTCACTCTCACGGCCTCTCTGGGGTAAGTGCCCTTGTCTCCTCTTTACCTCCCTCGGCCAAAAATCCTGCGCAGGTCTGAGGCCCACTTTTTTTTTTTTTTTTTTTTTTTGAGACGGAGTCTCGCTGTGTCGCCCAGGCTGGAGTGCAGTGGCGCGATCTCGGCTCACTGCAAGCTCCGCCTCCTGGGTTCCCGCCATTCTCCCGCCTCAGCCTCCGAGTAGCTGGGACTACAGGCGCCCGCCACCGCGCCCGGCTAGTTTTTTTTTTTTGTATTTTTAGTAGAGACGGGGTTTCACCGTGTTAGCCAGGAGGGTCTCAATCTCCTGACCTCGTGATCCACCCGCCTCGGCCTCCCAAAGTGCTGGGATTACAGGCTTGAGCCAC
>NW_016826376.1:605906-653932 GCF_001698545.2 Rhinopithecus bieti
ATCCTTCTGGGTTTTGCCCATATTCCAACAAATGCTTCCATTCCTCATTCCTATACTAATACTGTGCCTTATTTTATTCTTCATCCATACGTCCAAATACCAACCATAGGCCCCGACCTTAACGACGCCCCTTAACAGCAGGAAGTAGCCAGACAGACCATGGCGCCCCTTATCACTATTATCAATAAAAGGTTGGACTGTTTGGATAAACGGAGGCAAGATGGCGCACTTCCAGGTTCTTCATCACCAACTTTTCCCGTGCGCGCGAAAATGCAGCCGGCGCCCGGGAAGGTGCAGACCAACCGGGCATGCGCCAGGTGACGTCAATCCAAAGAGACCAAGATTTACCTGGTCGCACCTGCGGAATGCCCCCCGACACGCCCGTGCCCCGCCTATTGCCCTCCCACTCCTAGAAAAGCCGCTCCCGGCAGACGCCCCGTGCGAACTTCCTTAGTCCCCACTCCTGTCGGGACTGCAGGAACTTCGTCCGAGAGCTTCACCGGGCGACTCTCTTGGCCTCCTTTGCCAGAGGCCGACAGACCTCTCCCTACCCACCTTCTTCCCTGAAGCTAGGTGACCAAAAATAAATTTGCAGTTTTGCTCCTACCCTTGCCTACTTGCTGGTTCTTTTGTGCCCGCTCTGGTGGTCTTAGAAAAACAAATCAGGGGCCGGGCACGGTGGCTCAAGCCTGTAATTCCAGCACTTTGGGAGGCCGAGACGGGTGGATCATGAGGTCAGGAGATCGAGACCATCCTGGCTAACATGGTGAAACCCCGTCTCTACTAAAAAAATACCAAAGAAAGCTAGCCGGGCGAGGTGGCAGGCGCCTGTAGTCCCAGCTACTCAGGAGGCTGAGGCAGGAGAATGGAGTGAACCTGGGAGGCGGAGCTTGCAGTGAGCTGAGATCCGGCCACTGCACTCCAGTCTGGGCGACAGAGCCAGACTCCGTCTCAAAAAAAAAAAAAAAAAAAGAAAGAAAATAAAGAAAACAAATCAGGTATCATTAGCCAATAAGTAAATTGTGACATTGTTTGAAAATCAGTGATATGTTTGAGTATCAAAGATTTCTGATGTGCCTAGCAATTCTACTTTTAGAAATGCATCCTAAAGAAATAAGCTGATAGGTACACAAAAGTGTTTAAGGTCATCCACTGCAGTGTTACTGCTAATAGGGACAATTTGGAAATAACTGAGTGATCATCAGCAGAAGATTGGATAAATAAAGTCTGCCATACAAATGCAACACAATGCTGCATAGCCATGAAAATGATGATATGGATTATATGGGCAGAGACGTTATACCCTGTGATTGTTAGCTTACATTTCTAATATAATTCCATTTATGCAAAATAAAAGAGAGAGGGAGAAAGAGGTCTGTAGCATAGACAGCAAAATGTTGTCAGTGATTATCTCTAGATACTGGGGTTTAAAATTATTCTTGCTTTTGTTCATTATAATTTTCTGTATTACTTGATATGTGAACATCCATTTTAATAATCCTTATGATTGGAAAGAAATATAATTTTTTTAGTTTTGAAAATTAAAAAATAATGAATATCCCCTCAATCATGAAGCCAAAGACTAAACTTCCCTAATGATTTAAGCCCCATTTGTAGAGTGTGGGGGGTTTCAGAATAATCTGCTGCTGACCTCCAGTAATAATTTGCTTATTTTATGACTTAATAACCACTGTAACCCAAGGGTACAATGAAATAAAAGTGCTAATTCGGTGGAGCTGAAGGAAGACAAATTACCCTGGGGAGAGGGTTTCCCCTGAGCTTAGTCACTTGTAACCCATGGTGGGACCACCAGGGAAAAGAGAGCCGCTGCAAACTGATGAATTGTTCATAGTCTTATCTGCTTGGAGGGGTTCACTGAAGCATTGTTTATGCTGCTATTTCCTACATATCTAGGCTGACTAATCAGACAATGTTAGGCTGGGGATAAAGGGTAACACGGAATGTAAATGTTATCAAGCCCAGGTGTTGAAAGCAAGAACCAAAAATAAGTCAAATATCTTGCTGATGCTCCATGGCATTATGACCTTGTAATTCTTGGCTTAAAGTCTGGATCCTTAATGCAAATGAGCTAATGGTCTCCCCTGGAGCAAAATAGCTTCCGGTCTTGGTGAGAAATGAATAAACAGCTGTAGTGTCCTGAGGCATCAGGAAAGGATCAACACTTGGGTCAAATGCAATGGTTGAAGCTTCCAAGGGTGAGAGGAAAATGAATCCAGGTCAGCAGGATATGGGGGCAACTCAGTGTTTGTTTATTACTGCTGTAAAAATACTTTTACACTTGCTGGAAATTTCAGTAAATCAGATTTTTCCCCCACTCTTCAAAGAGGGGAGGCTGAGAGTAAGTTACCAAGTTACTTCACAATGCAGCTTCCCCATTCTATAACGAGGCTCGAAGGAGCTGCCATAGCTTGACAAGTGGACTGAATGACCACTAAAGGAAAAGTCTTCATGCTGATTATTTCAGAGTCAATTTAGTGACGAGAAGGTAAAAGGGAACTTAGATTTATTCTCTACTTTGTGCCAGGGACTACACTGGGCATTCTGTATGTGTAATCACATATTTCTCACAAAACTGTGTAAGATAGGGAAATTATCCCAAGTTGCAGATAAGGAAAAATAGCAAAGAGTAATTATTTTGGCAAAGGTTCAAAGCCAATTAAGAGGTTCATCACCTGGTTCAATACTCAGATTGGTTTGGCTTTAGGAACAGAATAAATGCTCTTTACATTCTCTTACCACATTGGCTCCCAAACTCCTCTCTTTGGCCCAAATAGCTACAAATTAAAAGTTCTTTAGTATAACCCTCTCTCAAGTTTTACTTTAATAACCTGGTTGGGTTTGGTTGCTATGCACATCAAGGCTTCTATTGTGGACTGCAAACGTCCTAGTTCTCTACCCAACATCTATTCTTTTTCTTCCTTTTTCCTGATTAAATCTCCTTAGAGCCCATGTACTTTGGGAAAGACTGACTTCACTCCAGCTCCAAGACTAAACCCCAATTTACTCATGCCAATCAGCACATCCTATTATCCTGGGCAGAATATTGGATTAGGGAGGGCATATGACCTAAACAAGTCTTTTAAGGTGAAATTTCAAGATGCTTGCTTGGAATGCTGGAATGGAGGCCTTGTGTGCAGATAAATGCAAAGCCTAGAATTGCTGCAGCCTTTTCACTATGAAGTGGAGGCTCAGTTTTGGAGAAAGCCGATATAATATAGGGCAGAATGAAAAAAGAAAAAGAAATAAAGTGGTCCTAAAGACAGCATTAAATTGCTGGATCAACCAAAAGTGTCTGGGACTTCCAGCTGTGCATATCAATAAAGTAACATTATTATTTAAGCCTGCGTGAGTCCTGATTTGTTTCCTAATTGACATAAAATTTTGTATCCCAAGTAGAGTATTGGAATAATAAAACTATAAATTTAGAGTTGGCTTCATAGCTATCAGAAGCTGGCAAGCTGATGATCCTTGTTGTCTGGTTATAAAACAGCTGTTGATACTATAGCTTATTAATAAAATGATCATTTAGTTTATTATCCAAACTAGAACACATTTGAGAATAAAACAGAATGACATTAATAATTATGTCAGGAATGGTACACTAATCAGATTAGTTCACTTTTGTCTTTTAACCCTTAGAGCCTAGTGATACATTTACAATACATTGCTGTAATTTATTCAGGATCTGCTCTTTTAACATCCTCCTCAAGAGTATATGGTACAGTCATCCCTCAATATCCATGGGAAATTGGTTCCAGGATCACCCATCCCGATAAGAAAATTCATGAATGTTCAAGTCCCTTGTAAAATGTCATGGAATGTGCATATCATCTATGCACATCCTCCCGTATAGTTTAGATCATCTCTAGATTACCTATAATACCTAATAGAATGTAAATGCAATGTAAATAGTTGTTGTACTATATTGTTTTATTTGTATTCTCTTTTATTGTTGTATTTTATTGTTTTCTCTAATATTTTCAATCTCCGACTGGTCAAACCCATGGATGCGGAACCCACAGCTATGGAGGGTTGACTGTATATCTTTGTAGTGAAAGTAGAAGTCCATAACAGTCCTTCAGGGTTAGACTGAAGTTGCCTGTCGGGAAAAGGCAGGCCAGGAGAAGGGAAATTACCTATCAATGTAAATAATAAGCAGAGACAGGTTCTTTAAAAGAAAGTGATATTTATTCAGAAATAGCGCATTGCAATTGGAATACAGGTGCCATAGTAAACTACGTGTGTATTCAGGGAGGTAGACGGAAAACAAAGAGTTTTAAGGTAAAAATAAAGAGGATTGCATAATTGTTTTGAAATTATTATCCTTGGCTAAAAGGATCAATAACAAGGGTGACGCCTATCTGAGGTTGCACAAGCAGTTGCTGGGCAGATGTCTTTGCACAAGTATTTTTTGTGTAACTTTGCAGTGGCCTTTATGCAAGATTGTGATTTTTGCAGTCTTTTGTGATAGTTTTGCTATTAGTCATACAAGTGTGAGAACCCTCTCTTCATAGCCTTCCCCGGCTGTATTTGTCAGGGTTTGTTTTTTGTTTTGTTCTGTTTTGTTTTATTTTGTTTTTAACACAAGCGACTCCAGTTTGATTCTGACAAAAGTCAAAAGGACTTTTATGATTTGGCGTATGTGAAAGTTTGCTGAGCTAAGGAGGCTGACTTTATCATGAAGGTAATGGGAAACCACTCCAAGAGTTGAAGGAAAGTAGTAATCTATCAATATTTCATATTGTTAAAAATCTCTCCTTACAATGAGCACAATAGATAAGAGACGAAGAAGCCACATGTAGGCTATAGCTTTAAGAATAATGAGTGTTTTTAACACAGGCAGTGGCAATGCGACTGGGGACAAGGGTACAAATTTAAGAGATTGAAAAGCAAGAAGGAAGTTGATAAATTCACCTGAAGCCAACCCTCATATAACACATCAGCCTAAAATTCTTACTATCAAACAAGCATTTCAAAATTGATATGACAGTTTCAGCCCATTTTAAGACAGTTTCAGCTCATTTTAAGAAAGTTCCTATTTTTAGGTCTCTTTTTCTTCTGCATTTTCAAGGAACTTTTATCAACTTATCTGAAGATATTTTCACATTTAGATCATAAGGCTCTTAAGTGTTTAAGGAATACAGTGCATTTTACATACAAAACATTTTGTTTAGTCCCCTTTGTATATTATTTTTATTCCTTTGGTGTTCTTTTCCAGTCATGCCTACCACTGAGGTTTTCGAGGAGTTTTGTTCCATTAGTCTAAGGGCACATCTGTCTAAGTTTCATTTTTCTAATAAGTGATTATCACATTTGTAAAATTCCATATTTGACTGTCTTCATTTTTCCCTTTTGAGGACTCTTTATTCTTTCTTGCTGGATTCTGTATGTGTGTGTTTTGTGCCTTCTATGCACTAAATGGATTTATTAAGCAAATTAGGTCATATCTAATATTTCCCCATGTTTAGCTAAGTATGACCTTTCGTATTATGGCAATCAAAAGATACAATGGATATATAAAGAGCATCTTTAGCTCCAATGAATTTCATTTTCTAAAAAATATTGCTGGATCATAAAACCCTAAAGAAAATCCACTGTCAATATTCCATATTATAAAGAACTGCTTGCTGGTAATTGGAAGCATCTTCGTGGTATAAGTTTAGTGTGGCAAGGCTAGTTTAATGAGTCTAGGACTTGAAGTCAGAAAGACTTAAATTTGAATATTAGCCATGACTCTTCAAGCTGTATGCCCATGGCCAAGTTATTTGACCTCTCTGGGTCCCAATTTCAAAGTTCCACAGAGCTCTAGGAGAGTGGTACAATGCCTCCAACGTCTTCGCTAATACATAACAAAAGTAGCCTTTGCTTCAGTTCCCGATAAGTTTCTCATCTCTATCTGAGACCACCTTAGCCTAGACATCATTGTTCATAGCACTATCAGCATTTTCGTCACAACAAATGAACAAGTCTCTAGGAAGTTCCAAACTTTCTCTCATCTTCCTGTCTTCTTTTCAGCCCTCTACTCTCTTCCAACCTCTTCCCATTTCCCAGTTCCAAAGTCACTTCCACATTTTCAGGTATCTTTATAGCAATACCCCACTCTTGGTACCAATTTTCTGTATTAGTCTGTTTTCACATTGCTATAAAGAACTACCTGAGACTGGGTAATTTATAAAGAAAAGAGGTTTAATTGGCTCAAGGTTCCACAGGCTGCACAGGAAGCATGGCAGCCCCTTGAAAGTTACTGTCATGACGGAAGGCAAAGGGGAAGGAGGCACATCCTATATGGCTGGAGCAGGAGGAATAGAGTGGAGGGGGAAGTGCTATACACTTTTAAACAACCAGATCTCCTGAGAACTCACTCACTATCATGAGAACAGTAAGGGGACATCCAACCCATGATACAATCACCTCCCACCAAGCTCCTCCTCCAACACTGGGGATTACAATTCAACATGAGAGTTGGGCAGGGACACAAATCCAAATCATATCAGTGTGTTGATAGGGATTGCATTGAATCTGTAGATCGATTTTGTTAATATGGTAATTTTCACAATATTAATTCTTCTAATTCATGAACATAGAATGTCTTCTTATTTGTCTGTGTGTATATCCTTTTCAATTTTTTCATCAGTGTTTAATAGTTTTTCTTGCAGAGATCCTTTATATCTTTGGTTAAGTTTATTCCTAGGTATTTTAAAATTTTTTATAATATTATAAATGGGATTGTTTTCTTGAATTCTTTTTCTCTTAGTTTGTTGTTGGCATATAGAAATGCAACTAATTTTTGTATGTTGATTTTGTATCCTGCAACTTTGCTGAATTTGTTTATCAGGTCTGAGTTTTTAGTGGAAATTCTAAGGTTTCCATATGTAAGATTATGCCGTTGGCAAACAGGGACAATTTTACTTCAAGACCCAAAATTTGGTCTCAAATTTATTTCTTTCTCGTTTTATAACCTACATTTACATAAGCAGTTCATAATATCTGTCAATGTCAAGGACTCAAGTTCTTTCTGTGTTTTTCCTCCACATTTCCTAGGATAACACCATCATCTTTAAGTTTCAAGATGGCACACTTTGATGGCCTTATTTCAGCACAAGAGTTAAAGGAGAAGGGGGTGGGGCATGCTCTTTCCCTTCAAGGGATGATCCAGAATTTATGTATGTCACTTCCATTCATATTCCATTAGTCAGAACTTAGCTATGTGAACATTTACTTGAAGAAAGGATGGAAAATATTGTTTTATTTCGGGTGGCAATGTGCCCAGCTAAATCTTGAGGTTCTGTTATTAGGGAAATTTATTAAGGACAGAAATAAGATACAACTAGCATTCTCTGTCAAAACAGCAGTTTAGATTGGTAGTACAAGACATAAGCCTGGAAGGCTGAAAGCCTAGGTTTAAGCCCTGAAATAACAATTATGTAGCTGGATTAACTATCAATTAGCAGGGTGATCTTGGCAATGATATTCAGCTCACTAAGCTGCAGTTTCCTCATAACAGAGTACCTATTTCATTGCATTATTGAAAGGATTAAAAGTGCTAACCCAAATAATCTCAGCATAGTTCTTGACACTCAATAATTACTCAGTAATGTAAGCTATTATTATCAGTAATTAGGAACATCTGTTCCTCATTAGAGCTCCTTCTAGGAATGATACTAAACAGCTTGAGGGCAAGGACAGTGTCCTGAATTTTCTCTTGGAGAATGGGTGAGTGTATTTTGCATGTAAGGTCTTTGGGGGAATGAAAAGATGTTTTTACAAATATGTCTTCCCCAAGAGACTGTTTCTAAGCGAGCTCAATATCCCCAGGTGTTAAGTGTTGAAGGAAATGTGCCAAGTTTTATAAAGCAAACATGCTGCTCTGCGCACTGGCTGCTTTAAAATGCCCCTTGATAAGATGTATGAATTCCTGAGCATCCCATAATCAGAATCTCCAGGAGTATGACAAACAGTGTTATTTTTAATAAGCTCTCTGAGTTAATGCTGTTATTCCATAAGGTGTTTGAATCATTGCTGAATAACAATACTAATAAGAGTATTTGTTGTTATTAATAATGGCAGCTATTTTTATTAAGGCTTACTGTGTATGTGCACTTGCCTAAGTACTTTATACATGTTAACGTATTTTATCCTCACAATAACCTTATGAATTTTTGCTATTGTTATCTTCATTTTACTGAGTAAGAAATGGAAACACAAAAAAAGTACATAACTCACCCCCATCACAGAGTGAGTAAGTAGTTGGGCCAGGATTTGAACCCTATCTTGCTCAGAGTGTGCACACTTAACCACACTATTCTGCTTGCAGTGGAAGGAAAGTGGTGAGTGGAACTGGATGCCACTGGAGAACAGCCAGAGCTCCGTTACAGCCTAAAGCCTCAAGAAGCTCCCCATGAGGTATCCCACATGTGCAACCTTGCTTACTTACAGAAGCACCTAAGACACACCACTAAAAGCTGGAATAAATAGCCTCAAAAAGAGCATAACTATGTAACTGATGTTTTTCCTAATGTGACAAAATGAGCTGTGCTTGATCTAGGGCTGTTAAATACCCAAAGTAGATAGAAACTACATTGAGTTATGCTTGGCACTTTCTGGCGATAAAGTTAATTTTGTGTTCACTGGAACACATGTCCAGCTGGACTTCTAGGCTGTGCCAGGCTCCTCAGGGACAGGGTGAGAGGCAATGATGCAGGGATGATGCAAAGCCTTACTCAGAAAATCATGAAGGTTTTCAAGGGCTAGGTTACCATGGCCATGAGGGCTTCTCACTACTGAAACTGCCCAGTGCCCAGGCAGTTCCATGGACTGTGCCGGCTCCTTTTCCAAGGAAATCTCATGCACTTGAAACTGCCAAGCTCTGTGCTGCCCAGAGCATTCTGTAAGCTGGTGAAACAGGCAGCCTCCATATTTGTAAGCAGTTTTCAGAATGTCCTGTCATTTGTCTGTCTACATATCTCTCCTTCTCACCAGACTGAGTGACCTGGCAGAGAATAAGGGTGGTGACTGCAAAACTGGCTGAAAATACCTCTTCTGTCATTGAGAGGTGGACTCTAAATCTCCACCTTTGAATCTGGGTTGACCACATGATTTTCTTTGGCTAACAGGGAGGGAGGAAGGGGGCAAGCAGTGAGTTGAGATTGTGCCACTGTACTCCAGCCTGGGCAACAGAGCAAGACTCTGTAAAAAAAAGAAAAGAGAAGAGAAGAGAAAAAAAGAAAAGAAAAGAGAGGAGAAGAGAGGGAGGGAGGGAGAAAAGAAGGAAGGAAGGAAGGAAGGAAGGAAGGAAGGAAGGAAAGAAAAGTGATGGTACATGGATCTTGCCTTCTTGCTGTGCTTAGAACCCTGAGATCTAAGGGAACAAGCCCAGAGTAGCAGCTAGAAGATGAGAAGCTGATAGAGAAGAACCAGGGCACTCCTGCCAATGCCCAATCAGTGTTCACACATGTAATTGAGGCCATCCTAGACCATCCAGTTCCCAGTGACCCCAGACCACAGATGCATGACAGGACACAGTAGAGATCAGCTGCTATGCCCAGAGCAGAAAAACCTCCCAGCTGGGACACAAGATTATGAGCTAGATAAAATTATACTATTTTAGGTCTCTAAGTTTTGGAATGATTTGCTACCCAACAATTACTAACTGACTAATAAGGTAAATTATTGAAAGGAGATGCTTTGAAATCAACCATGCCTAAGTTCAAATCGCAGCTTTTTCTCTTACTAGATGTGTGCCTCTAGACAACTAAATTAACTCCCCTAACTCCCAGTTTCTTTATCTGTAAAATTAGGAAAAATAAACGTAGCTATTGCCTGTTTTTTAAGGAAAAATAAGATTTGTATGAACCACTGGTTTGCTATATGGTAGTTATTTTTCTACTGCTATTACTATTATTGTTATTGCTGTTGGAACCTTGTGGAATTGAACTGAGCTATGGGCTAGAACAGGGCGATTAGGCTTGCCAGGTTCCAGAGATAAAGAAATGAATCTAACAAGGTATTGGCTTGAGCCAAGAGTCAACAAATATCTATGATATGAATTACATTATATAGCAAATAACCACTGTCTAAAGACTTCTATGATTGCAAAGGGTTTGTTATCCCTGGAAAATATCACTAAGATCCCTCCAGTTCTCAGGTTTTAGAGAGCGGGGAGAGGGCAGGAAGTGGCAGCAAACAAATGGAAATGGGAGCATCCCATCGCCACAGAATAGGATCAAGGATTCCTAGAACTGGGTGGGGAGGTGGAGGTGACTTTGAATACAGAGATTCACCACACTGGCCTTCAGACTCCTTCTGAAATAGAAACAAGAACCAAATATCCGAGAGCAGTCTGACATAATGAGAACAACACAAATTCTGGAGTCAGGAAGACCAGTTTAAATCCCCTTGAGCTGACTCATGTATCAGTTGAGACTATAGAACCCAACAGGATTTATATGTAGGTTCATAGGATGGTTGTGAGAATTTGACATAACACAAATGCAAAATGTTTCACCTAGTACCTGCTACATGGTAGGTGATCAACTGTCACAGTGTTTTCCCCATGTCTTCCATATTCATAAAGCCACTTTTGCTGCTCACCTCCTGACAGAGCCAGCCTCCTACAACCTGGGGATGCAGCGAAGTCTGAAGGCCAGCCTCCTGACTACGAATACTATTTTTGGCTTTGTGACCTTGCACCAATCCCTTAGCCTCTCTGTTTATCAGTTTCTCACTGGTGAAATGAGGATAATGTTTTGTGTCCCTGATGCAGTTCTCAAGGATAACGGGATGATTCATTCAATTTCAAAACCTAACTCAGAGCTTGATGACGCTGAGTAGAAAATAAATAAAACACAAAAGGAAAGTCAAATGACTAATACTTAAAGTCCCAAATCACTAATGCATAGTTGGTGACATTTTCATCACTTTTAATTTTTTTCTCTTTCCCTTTTCTTTGTCCTAGACCCTCTCATGGAGAAATGCATTTCTTATGCTGGTTTTGCTGCCTCTCTCTTCTCCCCTTCTTCCCACGCCAAGCCTGCAGTTTCTCAACAGGGACAAAAAGCCAGCACTGGAATCAGGCCTAGGGAAATAGCACAATAATAGTTAACCAAGAACTTACTCTATGCTAGGCACTCTGCTATATATTTATACATGTTATCTCATCTAATTCTAACAATTTAATGAAGGAGATATGATTTTAATCTCGGAAAGGTTCAACAATTTTTCAGGGTGACACAGTTAATAGTAATAGCAGAGTTGGGATTTAGATCCAAGCCAGCTGACTTCAAAGCTCACTAGTTATCTTTTAGAATACAATATGTATTCAATATCAGTATGATGTAGTGATTGAGACCATAGTTTCCTTTTTTTTTTTAAGTATTATTCCTCTGTTTTTAACAATGGGGACTTAGGATTGAGACCACAGATTTTAAAGTCAGATGCCTGGTTACAGAATGACTGAGTAATTGCTTAGTAATATCTAAAATATAAGATACATATTGGATTATACTGTGCATTATATACATGCGTGTATGTGTGTGTGTCTGGTGTATGTAGTAGCTTAAGCATTTACCATAGGCCAGGTCTGCACTTACTATTCACAACAACCCCATGAGGAAGGTGATAGTATTATCCCCATTTTATTCACAGGGAAAGTGAGATACAGAGAGCGTAAGAAACTTGTCCAAGTTTGCACAGCTAGTAGACGGCAGAGCCAAGATTCAAACTTAGGCAATCTTGTTCTGAGGTCTCTACCCTTGACCACTACACCTTGTAGCCTCCAGGAGGCACAAAGCTCCCACTTCCAGCCTAGCTCCTCACCATGCCCATGCCCTTGTGAACTGTTGTTCTTTCCACTTCCCCAGCCTTGATGCCCACCGAAGTCGAGAAGGCACAAATCAAGCTCTCCCCAGAACTCTCACCACACTCCACTCTGGCCCAGTGGCAGCCTCGTGTGGGCCTAAGAGTTCCTTCAGCTCAGCAAGCATCCTGCTAGACTAGAGGAGAGATGTGAGAGCAACAAAGCTCTTCCTGTGCCAACACCCCAAGTCTCTATAAGTAATGCTCTTAGGGCTCCTTCTTTTGACTTGAGATGCATGGGTCGGGAGAGGAAGTGCTTTCTACTCTGCAAATTTCCTTCTATAGAAGACACTGCGGCAGCTCCTGCACCTAAGTCTCCTTGGGATCCTTTTTATCACCTCATTCCCCAGATTCTGCAATGCTTTGCTGTTGATCTCACTAGTGACCTACAGATGATTGAGCACTAATAGCTGAGAGCAGGCCCCATGTGGTGGTACCTTTGCCTTCAGGCAGAACAAAACCCAGAGGTGTCATTTACACACCAGAGCCCCAGGGACTTCACCTTGCTTGAGTCTTCCTCTTCCTTGTCCATTATCCCACTCCCTTGCCAGTTTCTCTTGGGAGCACTTTCTTAATAAATTACTTAGAAATTATTTGGGCTGGGAGGGTCTGCTTCTCAGAGAATTTAACTGGTATGGTTTGGCTGTGTTCCCATCCAAATCTTATCTTGAATTGTCACTCCCATAATTCCCACATGTTGTGGGAGGGACCTGGTGGAAGATAATTGAATCATGGAGGGAGAGGTTTCCCCCATGCTGTTCTCATAGTAGTGAATAAGTCTCATGAGAGCTGATGGTTTCATAAGGGGTTTCTCCTTTCGCTTGGCTCTCATTATCTCTTGCCTGCTGCCATATAAGACATGCCTTTCACCTCCCACCATGATTGTGAGGCCTCCCCAGCCATGTGAAACTGTGAGTCCCTTAAATCTCTTTTCTTTATATATTACCCAGTCTCAGCTATGTTTTTATTAGCAGCATGAGAACAGACTAATACTCTAACCTAAGAGATAAGTTTTGTTTTGCTTTGTCTTAAGAATGTCTAGGCTTTTCTTAAATGAACTTGTGAAGAGGAATGGGCATTGGTGGTCATCTCGTAGCATGTCTTGCACAAATGGTATTGATAACTTTCTTTATAGAGGATGTAAGCATTACCAACCAGTGTCCTCAGCTTGTGAGCCTCCACTGCAGCTCCAGAAGGAGAAGAACATTTTCCATTTAATATTCTGTTATGTGATTTTTTCCCCTCAGTATTGTCCAGACTCTGTGATAAAAATGAACCTCTTTTTTTCCTCCCTTTTATGCCTGTTTTGGAGTGGAGCTTTCTCCTCAGCTCTGACATATTCACTGGGGCTCCTATGCCTCAGCTGCCACAGAGATGTGTTTGCCTCCATTTGGAGAACCGATAGGCAGAGACAATGCTTATAAAACAAAAATCAAAACCAAGATACCTGGTTGCCACCCAGGAGCCTGACAGTGTCACAGGAAGGCTTTTTCCACCACTGTCTGTAGCCAGCTTCAATCATGCTGACAGAGTATACTTCAGGTCACCCCACTTCTTTCCTAGGTTCATCTCCCAGAGGCCAAAAAAGGCCATCTCTCTGAGGTAAGTCATTTCCCAGGAGGCCATAGTATTGCTCCCCAGCCTTCAAGGCATGGCACACACATAGTAAAGGAATGAGACTGCCAAGGGCTTGGAGATAACTTCCCAGAGCTCCTTCTGCCCAGCCCACTCCAAGGTGTATGTGAGGGGAGGGGTGGATCAATATTTCAGCAAGCCTTAACCCAATCTCAGTGCCCTGTCTAGGAAGCTCAAGTCTAGGAAATCAGGATAGGAGAGAAAAGCACTTTGGGGTTCAAATATGCTCTGAGCACGACAAACATTGTGTCACCCCTCTTACTTTATGTCAGTGTCATAAGTGCCCATACAAGTAGCACAGAGTGTTGCTTAAAGAAAAATCAGTGTACAGCATCATGCAGTGGATACGAACAAGTTGGAAGTCACATAGATCTGAGTTTGAAACCCCATACTGCGGTTGTACCTTAGGCAAGTTTGTATCTTAGACCAGTTATGTAAACTGTTAATTCCGCATCTGGAAAATGGACCTTTTGCCTTCGATGATTGCTTTGAAGATCAATGAAATAATGTATGCAAAAGAATTTCCAAAAAGAAGACAGTAGAATCGTGGTTGCCAGAGGCTGGGTGGGGAATGGGGAGATGGGGGTCAAAGGACACAAAATTTCAGTTTTACACGATGACTAAATTCTGGAGATCTAATGTACAGCATGGTGACTATGAATAATACCAATGTAATGTATATTTCAAATCTGCTGAGGAAGTAAATATTGTATATTCTTACCACACACACACACAAAAACCCTACGATGGTAACTATGTGAAGTGATGGATATGCAAATTAGGTTGATTGTGGTAATCATGTCACAATGCATACATACATCAAAACATTAGACTATGCATCTTACATTTACACAATTTTAATTTTTATACCTCAGTAAAGCTGGTGGTTAAAAAAAAATCCACAATGTGTTTTCCTACAGTCAATTTAGACAAGCTAGAACTACATTTCCCAGAATCCCCTGCCCTGAGGGGTCCT
Organism: Rhinopithecus bieti; assembly: GCF_001698545.2. NCBI lineage: Eukaryota > Metazoa > Chordata > Mammalia > Primates > Cercopithecidae > Rhinopithecus > Rhinopithecus bieti. The sequence goes on from NW_016826376.1 coordinate 620,392, forward strand.
GGGTTAGGGTTGGTCACAAAGAATTTTGCATGAGATCAGGAAGGCGGAAGTGAAGTAGTAGTCACTGGGCTCCGAAGGTCGGCATAGGGTGTCAGGCACCGCTGCAGCTCACCCATGTGGTAGCTGGTCTGTTGGCACCCATGTTAGTTGTTGCTTGGGCTTTGTCTTCAACTTCTTTGCGTCCCAGGGCAGAGCACGTTACAGCCTTTCTGTAAGTTACTCACATCTCCAAGATGGTGGAGGTGGAAAAACTGACAAGATTACAGTTTGTCCTCCCTCTCCTACAATTTACAGCCAGTTCTTTCTAACCATCCACTCTGCTGACTTACGGTGACCAGGCCATGACCAGCAACAGAGGCAACAACCTGTCATGGGCTGCCTTCTCAGCTCCCACAAGTAAGTACAGCCTAATTCCACTGAGAAACCCTGGATGGCATATGACTCATAGAGGATCTGATAAGCCATGCCTGGAGTATAGTAAATGCTCACCAAAGGAAACATTGGCGTAATTTAAGCATAGACAGTGAAGAATACTGTCTTTTGCCAGTCGAAGCTCCACCTAAAACAAATTGCTTACTTCTTCCGAAACTCGGTTTCCTCATCTGGCAAGTGGTGATACAGGCTAATTATCCCTTATCCAAACTGCTTGGGACCAGAAGTGTTTGGGATTTCTGATTTTTTTTCCTAATTTAGGAATATTTGCATTAAACTTATCAGTTAAGCATCCCTAATTAGAAAATTTGAAATCAGAAATGCTCCAATGAGCATTTGCCATGAGCATTATGTTGGCGCTCATAAAATTTCAGATTTTGGAGCACTTTGGATTTCAGATTTCCTGATTAAGGATGCTATGATCTATTTCTTAGGATTGTGGAAATGGTTAAATGAGATCAAGCATGCAAACACAGTACTTGACATTACAAGCATTAGGGAGAAAACCTTTATTTCTCATTCTAATTCTTGGGTTTAGCATTTGGAAATCCATCATCAATAGATACAAGCTTTATTCTTCAAACTGTCTTTGTCAGTAATGAAATATTTTCATCCTGTATCTGTTTTATGCTATTTTCAATTGGATTAGAACTTAGCCATGAAAGAGGGATGCTGCTTAATAGACCCCTTCAAAGACCACCACTGCTTAACTGTTAGTACTCAATAAATGAGAATAATAACCTTTGCTTTTGCAAGTGTTTCATAGAAGTCCTTTCATCAGCATTATCTCATGTCCCCTTGCAATAAGGCTATGACCCAGACAGCATTAAATAGTGGGGTGCTACAGACATCACACCACAACTCAAAGGACCTAGTTTTCCAACCTGGCTCTGTCAACAAGCATTGATCTGTGAGCCACTGTTTCCTCATTTACAAAGGGAAAGAATTGAATCCATCATAAAGGCCTTCAAGCCGCAGCAGACCACAAGCCTCTTATTATTTTCATTTTGCATGTGGGAATTGTGGGGCAGGGAGCAGGGGCAGGGGTGGGGAGATGTTCCAAGAGACTGAATGGCTTGATTCAGTAATTTCTTAAGTGTGGTTCCTGGGCCAGCAGCAGCAGCATCACCTGGAACTTAGAAATGCAAATTATCAAGTTCCACTTTAGACCCATAGAATCAGAAATTCTAGAGATAAGACCTAGAGATCAGTGTCTCAACAAGTTTTCCAAGTCATTCCCATGCTTGCTTAATTTTGAGAACCACTGGCTTAATCAACATTGCAACAGAAAGAAAGCAACTGAGCCAGGACTTAAATTCAGACCTATGACTCCTTTCTCATTGCCTCATGGTTCTGGAAAGAAAGACCTGGTAAGAACAAATGCATTTGAAGACAAAGCAAGTAAAAAAGAGCAGAACTAAATTCTAAGTAATATGCTAAAAATCTCAGAGTTCTTCAACTGAAAGCCTTTGATCCTTGACCCTAGACTGGGCTGAAACTGACTTTTATGCCCTCTCTGACACAGTCATTGGAACTTTTAACTGGAATCTTCCATTTGGCTAGAACAATTGTCAGATGACAACAAAGGAGTTTGCAAGTTATAGTGCAACAGGGAAAGGGAGAGCATTGACTGTAAAAAATTGACATCTGGTTTTTTCAGTTTTATTTCTTTGAGCATGTACACATATGTGTTCAAAAATGCATACCCAAGATAAATTTATGTATGCTCTAGGTGTCTTTTGCTTCCATCTTTTTCTTTTTATCCTCTTTTCCCTTGATTCCTACCTCTTTTCTTCTTTCTTAATCCCACTCAGACAATGCATGTTAATAACTAGTATTTGTCCTATATTTTTCTCCGTGCTCATGTACTCAAATACAGTTACGCACATTCTCTTTCACACACATACCTTGTTTTACTCATACTTCATGGAAATTTTTCCACATCAAGAGACATAGTGCAGCTTTCATAAATGCTTCTAAAAAGCTATATAATACTTAATGATGTGAACTTACAATAATTTATATGTCCAGTCCCCAAAGAGTAGGCATTCACTTAGTTTCTAATTTTTTACCACCCAAAAATGTTGTAATAAGTAACCCTGTGTATATGTGCTTCTATGGTAGTGATTTTAGTGTACTGGACAGATTTCTGAGGGTAGAATATTAGGCTCAAAGCCTCTATGTATTTTTAAGTTAATAGATGTTACATGGCTCTTCAAAAGGGCCATGACAATTTACATTTTCAGCACAATATGTAGGAGTACCCATTTCTCACACCCCTAGATCAGTCTTTTTCATTTTTTTCTTGTCTGAATATTGGGAAGTGATATCTCATTGCTATTTTAATTTGCATTTTCCTAACTACTATTAGAAATTGACTTTCTTTTCATGTGTCTGTTGGACATTTGGACTTGTAGTCCATGTCTGTGCATGCATTCATGCTCTTTTTCCTTTGGGTCTTTTGTCCCATTACTGTCCGTTTTTGAGAAGACTAAATAGATTAGAATATTAATTATCTGTCATTCATCAGCATAACAATTATTTTTTGAAAGCTGTCATTTGTCTGTTGATTTTGTGCTATTTACTATAGCTATTTGCATGTAGTCAAAAAGCTTAACATGTCACTGATTCTATACATATAACCACCTAAATTTTTTATGAAATTTCTGTTATTTTGTTTTTTTTCTTGGATTGAAACACTTTACAGGGTTTTAACTTTTGTGAATGGATCTTTATCTTTCTTTACCTTTTGAAGTGGTTATTGATAAAACCACAAATAGCTACTTATATTTGTATATTCATCCAACTACTTACTAAATTCCCTTACCAATTCTAATGGTTTTGCAATAAGTCTATTAAATTATCTGGGTACATATTATATAGTCAGAAAATGAGAAAATATCTTTTTATTTTCCAATATTTTATGTTACTTAGTGTTCTTTTCTTCTTGCATTTACTAATTGCATTGAAATTATTCAACGTTCCAAGAAAATACTGAACAATAACAATGATGGACAGCACTCTCTATTCCTGATTTTAATGGAAAATGTCTAATGACTGCTTATCTAATTCTTTTTAAATCTATTAATAGAAGGATATACTTCTATAATTTTCTTGCTAAATTTCTTCTATTGAATAGCATTTGCATTTCTAGAAAATCACTTTTCTTGATAATAGAATGCATTGTTATAGATGTGTCACCATTCCATTTTCTAATGTTTTAGAATTTTTAAATTTATAATTGAAAGTAAAATTGTACACAGTTCTCTTTCCTGTACTATTTTTTAATCAGGTTTTGGTATTAAATTTTTTTTGTATTCATAAAATGGAGAATTTTGTTTTTTTCAATGGCCTGTAATTGTTTAAATAATATAAAAGTACCTGTCTTTAAAATTTTAATGAAACTCATCAATGAAATCTACTATTCTGGTGGCCTTTTCAACAGTAGATTTTAAAATTATCTTTCCATTTTTGTCTCTGATAATTGGTCTATCAAGTTTTTCACCTCTTCGAGAATAAGTCATATTTTGTTAGAAAATTATCTACCTCCTCTAGGTCAGAGGCTAACAAATGTTTTCTATAACAGGACAGATATTTTAAGCTTTGAGGAGTACATAGTCTATAACAACTGTTTAATTCTACCATTGTGATACAAAGGCAGCCATAGACAATGTATAAATGGATGGGTGTGGCTGTGTATCAATGAAACTTTCTTTATAGATGCTGATCTCTGAATTTTATATGATTTTCACATTTCTAGGTAGGGTAGAATATTAGGCTCAAAGCCTCTATGTATTTTTAAGTTAATAGATGTTACATGACTCTTCAAAAGGCCATAACAATTTACAAAATATTATCTTTTAATTACTTTTCAGCTCTTTAAAATTGTGAAAACCATTCTTAACTTGTGAGTCGTACTGAAACAAGCAATGGGCCAGACTTGCCCATGGGTCTTTCTTACAAACCCCTGCACTAAATTTTCAGAATGTTCCTATATAGTAGATGTAGAATGTATGCTCATAATTCTTAATCTTATAATTTAAAATACAATGCTATTATTTTAATTTCTTCAATATTTGTAACCATGTTACTTTTACTAATCTCTAATCTTTTATTTTTGTTTCTTATTCCATTTTCCGTAATCAGGCTTCTTAGGGATTTAACTGGTTATTTTATAGAACCAATCTTTTAATTTAATCTTTAGCCTTTTTGATTTATATTTATCTCAACTTTGTCTTTAATTATTTCCTTCTTCCAAGCCATTTGGTTCATGTTATTGGCCTCTTTATCAATGTAAAGATGAGCACCATATTCTTTCTTAACTAATAAAAGTAGTTAGAGCTAAGATTGTTCCTCTAAATACAGTTTTCACTTATCTTTAGTATGGGACAAATTATGTCCCCCAACATATTTAAGTCCTAATCTCTGGTACCTGTGAATGTAACCTCATTTGGAAATAGTGTCTTTGCAGATGTAATCAAGATCAGATCATACTGAGTTAGGGTGAGCCCTAATCCACCCTAACTGGTGGTGATGACTGGTGTCCTTGTAAGAGAAAAGGTGAAGAGACACAAACACAGATAAAGAGGGAAGATGGCCACATGAAGAAGGGGGTGGAAATTGAAGTTATGCTGTCACAAGCCAAGGAATGCCTGCGGCTACCATAAGCTAGAATAGATAAAGAGGGATCCTTCTCTAGAGTATTAGGAGGGAGGCTGGCCCTCCCTAGACCCTAATATTGGACTTCTAGCCTCTAAAACTGTGAGAGAAGAAATCTCTATTGTTTTAAGTCATCCAGTTTGTGGTACTTTGTTATGTTAGCCCTGGGAAATGAATACAGAGACCCCTTACAATCACATATTAAGTCATCTCTCTCTTTTATATTGCCTTCTAAAAGAGCCACAATTTCTCATTTATTTGACCCAATAGTTATCTAAGAATATGCTGCTTAATACTGTAAGTAATTAAGATTTGGGAGAGTCATCTTTTTATTCTTTTTTAAATACTATTATTTTAGGTTCAGGGGTACATGTGCAAGTTTGTTATACAGGTAACTTGCATGTCATGGGGGTTTGCCCTACAGATTATTTTGTCACCCAGGTAATAAGCATAGTACCCGATAGATAGTTTTTTGATCCTCACCCTCCTCCCTTCCTCTACCCTCAAGTAGTTCCTGATGTCTGTTTTTCCCTTCTTTGTGTCCAAATGTACCCAATGTTTCGCTCTCACTTATAAATGAGAACATGCAGAGTTTGGTTTTCTGTTCCTGCGTTAGCTTGCTTAGGATAATGGTCTCCAGCTGCATCCATGTTGCAGCAAAGGAAATGATCTCATTCTTTGTTATGGCTGCATAGTATTCCATGGTGTATATATACCACATTTTCTTTATCCAGTCTACCATTGATGGGCATTTAGGTTGATTCCATGTCTTTGCTATTGTGAATAGTGCTTCACTGAACACACACATGAATGTGTCTTTATGGTAGAATAATTTCTATTCCTTTGGGTCTATACCCAGTAATGGGATTGCTGGGTTGAACGGTACCTCTGTTTTTTCTTTGAGAAATCTCCAAACTACTTTCCACAATGGCTGAACTAATTTACATTCCTGTCAGCCATTCCTTTTTCTCTGCAGCCTTGCCAGCATTTGTTATGTTTTGACTTTTTAAGTAATAGCCATTCTGACAGGTGTAAGATGCCATCTATTGTGGTATTGATTTGCATTTATTCTTTTTCAGTATATTAAATGATTATTAAAGAAGGTGGACTATAAAATCTCAGCATGTTTGATTTGTAAATTTTTTTGTCTCCAAATTTACAATTGATTTTTGTAAATATACCACAATACCACAAAGACATACACATATAATTACTTGTATACATAAATCTACTGTGTTAATAAATGTTTATGCTCTTAAGTAACTTTTTTTTTTTTTTCTTTTTTTTTGAGACAGAGTCTCGCTCTGTCACCCAGGCTGGAGTGCAGTGGCGCGATCTCAGCTTACTGTAAGCTCTGCCTCCCAGGTTCACACCATTCTCCTGCCTCAGCCTCCCAAGTAGCTGGGACTACAAGCACCCACCACCACGCCCGGCTAATTTTTTTTGTATTTTTAGTACAGACAGGGTTTCACCGTGTTAGCCAGGATGGTCTTGATCTCCTGACCTCGTGATCCACCCACCTTGGCCTCCCAAAGTGCTGGGATTACAGGCAGGAGCCACCGCACCCAGCCTTAAGTAACTTTTATCTAACATACCTATATAATTCTGAAAGAGAAGTACTGAAGTCTTCCATTGTCATTGAATGTTTAGCAAATTTTCCTGACATTTCTTAGCATTTCTTCTTTACATGTTCAGTGCCTTTGGTTTGATATATATAAAAATTTATAACTTATATTTTCTTTATAAATCACATATTTTTTCATGACATACAGCATCTATTTTCATGTTGGGTTTCATGACTGTGTCCTCTAAACTTTTATATTTTCCTCTGTTTTCATTTCTTTACATCTGTATTCAGTCCTTTGAGAGAAATATCTTCAAATTGCTCTTTCATGCCAGTAATTTCTGTCTTCACAGTGGTCATCTTTGCCCTTATTTATCTACAGTTGTTGAAAGTGGTTTTTTTAGCTCCAGAAAGTTCTCTCAAGCTGCACTTGGGTCTCTTTAAGTGCACTTCTTATTTTTCTGTCCACATTGTCATCTGTCACCTTCAAAAGCTCCGTCTGTGGCTGTGTTCTGTGTGCTCTGCTGGACCTTGCTATCTCTGCTTTGGTCTTAACTCTTACTTTTCTTGATCACTGAGATCAGGTATTGTTGTTGGAATATCCTACCAGGTAGCAGTCTACAAGTGAAGAAAGACAAATTAGTCCTCTTCAGGAAGCATCTTTGTTCCTCAGGGGATGACTAAACTCTTATTTTTGGCTACTCCCTGGCGTCCCAGGTATCGTGGAGACCTTTTACTCACACACAGAAGACCATCAAACTTCTTTTCAGGGTCCATAAATCTCTTTGGATCAACCTCTTCCCAGCATCCCCATTTTATAATCCCTTTCTCAAGGCTCTCTGTCACTGGTATCCAGACATTCATCCACCCACAGCTCAGAAAGCACTGCACCAGTTCTCCCCTGTAAGACTCCCACAGAACCCACGACTTCATTTCTGCTTAGCAACCTTTAGGCCCCAACTAATCATCTCAGAAAAGGAAGATATATTGGAATGTGTTGATACAGAATGGAAAACAGAGTTAGGTTCATGTCACCATCTTTCCAGAACCCCCCTCTAACATCAACTCTAGATGTTAGAGCTGATCTAACATCGTCATCTACCCTCATCAGATGTAACATCATCAGATCTAACATCATCATCTACCCTCATCAGATCTAACACGATCAGATCTAACATCGTCATCTACCCTCATATCCAAATCACCCTGTTTCCTCCACCACAAGTCAGCACGTCCCACTGAAAAGATCATCAGCTCAGAGTCAGGGATCCACATTCAAATCTTACCGTTATGAGTATAAACTTATGCATGCTATGTAATCAGCATTTCTGACCCTCAATTCCTCATTGATGAAATGATACTAATTGTGGAGAGCAAATAAAATATGTAAAATCTTTTCCCAGTGTGTAGCACATGACAGATTTTACAGAAATATTAGTATTTTTCCATTTAATTTGATTTTCAGGCTGTAATGGTTGGCCAGCGTGACCCCCTCTTGGTTTGACATTTCAGCAACAACTGTTCTCAGTCACAATTCTTTTTTTTTTTTTTTTTTTTGAGACTGAGTCTTGCTATGTCACCCAGGCTGGAGTGCCGTGGCCGGATCTCCGCTCACTGCAAGCTCCGCCTCCCGGGTTTACACCATTCTCCTGCCTCAGCCTCCCAAGTAGCTGGGACTACAGGCGCCTGCCACCACCCCCGGCTAGTTTTTTGTACTTTTTTTTAGTAGAGACAGGGTTTCACCGGGTTAGCCAGGATGGTCTCGATCTCCTGACTTCGTGAGCCGCCCGTCTCAGCCTCCCAAAGTGCTGGGATTAGAGGCTTGAGCCACCGCGCCCGGCCAGTCACAATTCTTTATACTTGTTCTTATGCAATTCATCATCTGGAAGTATCCAGGTTAATGGTCAATGTTTTGGGCATCTTGGTGTCCCAATGCCTTCCTGAGGGGAGCAACCATGCTTCACAGATTATGAAAACCGCGTGTTGCAAAGAGGGAATCACCACTGACCTCAGGCATACAGTTAGAGGCCAAACTGGATGGGAATGTTCAGAAATCAGTTCTGACAATAAAGCTAAAGGCGTTACGAACATAATTATCCTTTTAAAGGTTATCATGTAATTGAATCTCTAATTTTGCTTAAATGTAAATTAATTCGTTCCACTGAGATCTCCAAGAAAAAGCTATATCCCCAGAGCTCTGCGGGAAAAGCCAAAAGAATTCTTAATTGCAACAAATTACATAAAGAGATTTTTACCTTATGAAAGGGGAAAATGTATGGCAAGCCTTTGTAAAATAATTAAAGTGAAAGATATCAAAAACCTCTTAATACAGGCCCTAAAATATATGCAATGAAGAATAATGTTGGTGTCCATATTTTTGGCATACCCATCTCCGTATATACATATAGAAACAGTTCTCTCTCTTTTACCCACCCCCACCTTGTACCTTTTACAATGGGCAATAGAAATATTTTAGTTTGTATCTGAAAAGTTTTGGCAGACAGATCTGTAGGTTGCCCCAGCAACCTGAGAATTCATTACTGCTTCCATTTTACAGAGATTAATTGAGTTGCTTAATATCTTTCAGTTAGTAAATAATGAATCCAAGACTGAAAGGAGGCTTTCTGATTCCCAGTCCCCTCTTCTGTAGGAATGGAGGGCATGGGCAAACAAAGCCCTTTAAAGAAATTTCAGTTGTTAAAAAAAAAAAGTGGGCAGAGAGGAAAATCTGAAAATATGTTTCTCAAAGGTCCAAAACAGACAAAACTGAATTTAAATCACACCTTCAAGAACCAATGACACTTCAAACAAAAAAGTATTAACTGAGCTCTTAGTATGTGAAAGATACTATGCTGGTGACAATTAAAAATGGGAAAATTGGATTAATAAGTAGCCCTTTCCCTTAAAGTGTTTGCAATCTTGAATAGGGAAGACAAGTTTTTTGTTTTTTTTTTTAAATTGACTTGCCCTGCTACCATTGACCTTGAGAAGAACTGTGAGTGGAGCTAAGTAGGAGAGGATTCCAAAGAAGCAGGCAATAGGGACCCAGGTGGACAAGGAGAGAAATAAACTAATTTAGAAAATCTACTATTTGTGTACTAAAACCCACTTCCCTCTTGACCTCCACCTTAAACACACATACATTTATTATATGTTTTGCTGCTAAAACTGAATGTAAGAAGCAATTATGTAGGGAAGTCATTTCCTGATGTCACTAATATCATCTTGAGAGAGCAGCTGGAGGATGTTCCAGACAATGCAGCTGAGCACCTGGCTTTCCCTTGCCCAGGTGTAGCTTATGATGGTTGGAACATAACTTTAACCCCATCAAGACTTTTCCCTGTGTTTTCATTAAACTGGGTCACTTGTGATCCTTCAAATGCTCCGTGCAAATCGCCAATTGAACTTCTGCACCCAACAATGAAAACACTACAGAGAGAAATTATGTAGAAGGAGAAATTTTTAGATTTCCTTCATTTTCTTAGAACATAATTCACATTGTTGGAGGGTATTTTACAAAGGGATATTTTAAAAGCAGGACAAATAGGGGTATTTTTAAAAGCAGGAAATAAACATGAAAGATGCTGGGAGGCATCATTTTGAAGAAGATAACTAACATACATTCACAGAGAGGAAAGAAAATAAAAGAAAGCGGTATTGGTCCTAACAATAAATCCGGGGCCCCTTGTGAATACACACTGAGTGTTAATGTATAAAGTGCTGAGAACAGGTAATACATCCATGGAATGTATAAAGTGCTGAGAACAGGTAATACATCCATGGAATACTACTCAGCAATAAAAATGACAGAACTGTGGTGATGGATATGTTAAGAGGATGGACATGCTAATTAGCTTGATTGTGATAATCATTTCACAAAGTCGCCAAACATCATATTATACACCTTAAATTCAAACAATTTAAATTTTTCAATTATACCTCAACAAAGCTGGAGGGAAGAAACAGTAGGAACAATTGATGCATACAACAAAGGGTGTTATATTAGATCTTTAGAGAATTATGCTGGTTGAAAAAACCCAACCTCCAAAGGTTGCATACTGCATGATTCCATTCACATAAGCTGCTTGAAATTACAAATTTATAGAAATGGAGAACAGATAAGCAACAGTTTCCAGGGGCAAAGGAGCGTATGGAGGCAGGAGAAAAGTGTGTGCAGCTGCAAAAGGCCAACATAAGGGATCCCCAGGGTAACAGAAATATTCTGTATCTTGACTGTATCACTGTCGACATCTTGGTTGTGATATTGTACTGTAGTTTTGCAAGATGTTATCATTGGGGGAAACTGGGTAAAGGGTATACAAGGTCTCTCTGTATTGTTTCTCACAACTGCATGTGAATCTACAATGATCTTAAAATAAAAAGTTTAACCTAAAAAAATCAAAGGTAAAGTCTCAGAAAAATAGCTAGCTGGTAGCACCAAAAGTGGTTGACTCTTAGAAGTGGATGTCAAAGGTAAAGAAGAATTGAGAAAAGGATTGTTCATTTTCACTAAAAAGCCTTGTAGAATCACATAATGTTGAGTCATGTGATAAAAATTAATTTTAAAAAATGCTGAGAGATTCTATTGTGATGAAATAGGCTAACATGGAATAGACTTGTTCTTTTTAAAATACTTTATTGAGGTATAATTAAAATACTAGAAGCTGTACATATTTGATGTATACAACTTGATAAATTTGGAGACAAAGTATACACTCATTGAAACCATCAGCACAACCTATGCCATAAACATATCCATCACCACCAGAATTTCCTCGCACCTTATTGTTATTATTATTTGTAATAAGAACATTTAAGATTTACCCCCTTAGCATTTTAAAGTATTTTTAAGTATATAGTACAGTTACTGTTAACTATTGTTAACTATATAACTATGATAACTGTATATATACTGTATATATGCACTGTATATATACACTGTATATATATAATTGTATATATACTGTATATATATGCTGTATATATATATACTGTATATATACAGTTATAACATAGTTTAACTATAGGCTCCATGCTGTACAGTAGATCTCTAGAAGTATTCATCCTGCAAAACTGTAATTTTGTTTGCTTTGAACAATACATCCCAGTTCCCCCTTCCCCAAGCCAGCCCCTGGTCATTGCCAGTCTACTCTCTGCTTCTATGACTTGGACTATGTCTGATTCCCTGTATAAGTGATATCATGTAGTATTTATCCTTCTGTGTCTGATTTATTACACTTAGCATAATGCACTCCAGGTTCATCCATGTTGTCTGAAATGGCAGGAAAAAAATTAACATTTATTGAGCACTTGCTATTTGTCAACCACTGTGTGCAGCATTTTAAATGCACATCCCCATCCAATCCTCAGGAAAATCAATAAAGTAAGTGCTCTTTCCCACCATTTTATCCCTGTACACCTGAAGCTCACTTCGCTTGAGAGATTTAAAATCACAGTAAGAAGCATGGCTCAGCCAGGCATTTATACTTGAGAGTCAATATGCTTAATGATGCTCTTCGGGGAGGGAAATACTAACTGCCAAAGGCTGTTGGTCCCCAGACCTACTCCTGAGTAAAACAAAGAACTTGGAGTGGGGGCCAAACTGGCCTTTGAACCAGACAGACCTGAGTTTGAGACCAAGTTCCACATATCATAGCTGTGTGACCTTGGACGTGTCACTTAACCCGTCTAAGCCTCTGCTTCCTCATCTATAATGTAGGAGTAATAGAACTACCCACGTCACAGTGTTGTTGGCAGAATTTAACAAGATAATGTACATTTAGTGCTTAGCACAGTGCCTGAGAAACAGTTCTCAATAAGGGATAACTGTTATTACTAGGATCATTATGATTATCATAAGTTTTGACATTGTTATTCCTCATAACAGGTTTCAAGTAACACTTTCTCCAATTCACATCCAGAAGCTGTTGAACTTTCCTTGAAGATGACTCTGAATTTCATGTTTCCTCTCAGATAAAAGAGCAGAAAGGTTTTTACAAATGACATTAGTCGGAAAACCACCTAGGATTCTGTGATTACTGAGCTTCTCTCTTTCGGTATCCAAGAGAATCAGAAGGAAAAAGTTTGTCTGGCTAAGTAGCTCCTGCTCCTGGTTTTGCCTTGTTTTGTTTTGTTGTTGTATTGATTTTTTATGAAATATATCATGCAGAAAAGGCAAAGACCATTATAACACTCAAGTTTCCATCTCCCAGGTCTAATCAATATGAACATCTTTCCATATTTGCTTTATATCCTTCTGTGAATAAATAAAACATTGCAAATACAGATGAAGGCGCCTCTCATTCCCATACATCTCACTCTTCTCCCTCTGTCCTTCTCACATCCTCTCTCCTTCTCTCCCAAGTGCCGACTTTCCAAGGCAGTTTTGAATGGATGTAGGTTTGCAAGCTAGAGCTCAGGCAGCTCACTTCCTAGTCCTGTGGGCAGACACCACATATACGACCATCACCAGGAAGTTTTTGTTCTGAGCTTCTGCCCAATGTTAAGTATGAAAGATGATTCAACACTATTCTCCCAATAAGGGCTTACCATAAAAGTGCAGGGGCAGACATTGAGGTAAACATATGCCGTGATTCCCCTTTGGAGAGCCCCCTGGCCACGTGATTTGAATAGGGCTAACCCCACTCTCTGTCTCCAAACCCTGGCCAGTGAGTTTACTGAATCCCCCTAGCTACAACCACTGCTTCAGTGACGTGAACGGGAACAATTAAAACCAGCCCCAGAATTTTTACTGAAGTTAGAGGAGGGAGGTGCTGCCTAACCTCTGGAGTCGTTCAGTGAGAGGATATAAACCTAGTGCTGGAGGGAGCACCATAAATATAGCACCTGCCTGAGATCAAGGCAGCACACAGAGAAAGCATTGCTGAGTGATACCGTTGAGTCTCTGGATCCGTTGATCCCAATGTTAGGTCTGTCACTGAAATTCCCACTTATAGGGACAATATATTCCACCGTTGTGCTTAAATTTGTTTGAATTAAAGTTCTGTCCTGAATAATATCAAACAAAACAACTAATGAACAAGACCAACAAGACCTAACAGCAACACTTACTGTCAGCCTGCATTCTTCTCTAAGTTTTTACCTTCTCTGAGTTTTACCTGTGAAAACTCATTTAATCCTGACAAGAACCCTCTAAAATGTAGATTCTATTATGATCTGCAGTTTATAGCTGAGGAAACTGAGCACAGAGAGAAATAATTTGCTCAAAAACATTGAAGTAATAAATAATGAAGCTGAGATTCAAATCCAGGACATCTGACCTGGAGACTAAATTGTTAACTACTACTGTATAATTCAGAAAGTGAATGTTTATAAAGAATTTATGATAAAAGATAAAATGTGAGCTATTGTTATCAAGGAAAATACATTTCATAAAGAATATTGTGTCTTTAACTGGACTTCAAAGGATGGGAAGCACAAATGGTAAATATAGAAAGTGAAGAAGAATTCCTCGGTGGGGGAGATGACTTGAGCAAAGGCAAGAAATGAACACAAGATCACTGTATTTAAAGGGGACAAGTAAAAGACCTCATATTGATTTTTTTCATCCTAGGAAAATAGAGAAACTGTATATAAGATTTAATGTGTAGCATGATACCCTAAATTTATCATTATTCTTTCAGGAACACTGGGAAGATAATGAGTTTAACCAACTCCCTGATGTATTAGTCCATTCTTACACGGCTTTAAAGAACTGCCTGAGACTGGGTAACTTATGAAGAAAAGAGGTTTAATTGACTCATAGTTCCACAGGCTGTACAGGAACCCTGGCTAGGCGGCCTCAGGAAACTTACAATCATGGCAGAAGGTGAAGGGGAAGCAAGCACTTCTTACTATGGCAGATCAGGAGAGAAGGAGAACGAAGGGGGAAGTGTCACACACTTTCAAACAACCAGATCTCCTGAGAACTCACTGACTATCATAAGAACAGCAAGAGGAAGTCTACCCTCATTATGCAATCACCTCCCATCAGGTCCCTCCCCCAACATGTGGAGATTACAATTTGAGATGAGATTTGGGTGAGGACGTAAAGCCCAACATATCACCTGAGTACATTGATTTGAAGTCACTAGCAAGGAAAACCAAGTCATCTCCTTCTCCCAGCCTCTGTAACCACCTCAGAGCCTCAAGGTGCATATTTGAGGATCCAACTAAAGATTAAGAGCTTTAGAATCAAATGAGTTGGGTTCAAAACCCATCTCTGCAATTTATTAGTTATTTGATGTTGAACAAGCTATTTCATATCTCTGATGCTGTTTTCTCATCTGTAAGATGGAGTTAAGAATCTAGAGATTCTCATGGCATTGCTTCACAATTTAAATGAGATCAGGTATATTTGTGCTTAGCAGAGTGCATGGCAGAAAGTAAATTCCCAATATGGTCAACACTATCAGTAATAGTATTAATGTCAAAATCAAGTGAAAATGAAGGTGCATCCTGTTCCTAGATGTAGCAAAGATTCAGGACATTTGGCTGGGTCCTCTAAGCTATTTGTCTTTGCCCTAGAGGTGGGAAGAAGAGCCACTGAGGCCAATAGAAACCATCTATTGCTTTCCCTTTTCAAGGCAGCCAGAATAATTTTTCAACCACTGAAATTATAAAGAAGATGCTCAATCTACTGATAATTTGATTTTAATTAGAACCTCCATCCACAATGCTGGAATTGCAGGGGAAAAAAAGAAGCAGAAATGAAACAGCAATTAACCTTTGGTTCTGAGCTTATTTGTTCCTAACCAACATGGGTCAGTTGCCATAGAGATTATACCTACGTTATCTGCAGATGTGACCAAAGCTGCCTGGAGCCTCTGAACTGACCTGCTCTCAGTGTGGCTTTGGGATAATTAAAGATCTACTAAAAAAAAGAATTGAAAGTTAATCTGAAACTCTAGTCCAAAGCAGACTTGAATGGAAGTAGAAGAAAAGGCAAGGAAGACAAGGAGGATGTGGAGTCAGGAAAAAAAAAAAAAGTTAAAGACACAAATTACTTTCCCTACTTTGAAAAAAAATTGATCTCTTTCATTCACAACTTTCCAGAGTCTGACTGTCTATGGCTTTAGGAGAGACTTATAGAATGAGGAGGAAATGAGGGGGCATGAAGAATTTGTCACTTCTATTAGAAAGGGATCTCTTAGCTTTGGATGGTGGCCAGCCCACCTTAGCCAGGGAGGCTAAACTAGGAATGGGGTTAGCAATTGTGAGCTTGAAATTCTAGTCTCTAGAGAAGTGGGTGGGCATGAAGCAATGGAGAAAAGTCACTGGTGGCATGAGGATGTCTTGGGCCAGGTCACACCAGCAATAGCAGGACATCTAGTGTGAACGAACCAGCAAGCCGCTCAGTCACTGGAATCTTCCCTCCCTGCAGGAAATCCATTCCCCATTTGCCCAGTGGATCCCTTTGCAGCCAGATAGAGCTTGGTCTACATCTGTCTCCATTCCCCAGCTATATTCTGGCCCCTTTCTTTCTTTTTGACCCAACACTTACAAAATCAAGGTCAGATGGATAATTAAGTTATATCTCCTTCCAAATCTAAGGGCTGTTAATTACCCAGGACAGTGCTAATCACTATTAGGGAACAAAATAGCATCTGACTTAAGTGGATTCTAATTAAAACTTTAGTATTATCTCCTAAAGCAGTGACTTTGAAAGTTTTTTTCTTTCATACAAGATCCTTCTAGGAAGCACTGTCCTGGGGATCCTTCATAAAAGCCCCCTCCTCAGTGAAGCCTTCCCTGTCCACCCTGTCTACAGTAGCCCCCACCATTCTTGATCACATCATCCTGTCATGAATAATGTTTTCATAGAACTTATAACTTACTGGAATAATCATGTTCATTTTGCTATTGTTTTCCTTCATAAGAGCAGGAGAACTTGTTACCTTGTTTATAATTGTATATTCAGTGCCTAGAACAGTGCCTCGACAATCACATACTCAACAGGCATTTGTTGACTAAATAAATGACTGTTCCCCCAGGCCTGTCCAGTTTATGTGCAACTTACAACCAACTATCATTCCACCCTATCTTTCTCACTACAGAAAGTATTTCAGAATGTGTAAGAATGACAGAATTATTGAACTATTCCTTCTTTCAACAAATATTTATCAAGTGTTTACTACATGCCATATACTATGTATATTAATCCATTCTCATGCTGCTAATAAAGACATACCCAAGACTGGGTAATTTATAAATTATAATTTATAAAGGAAGAGGTTTAATTGACTCATGGTTCCACGGGGCTGGAGAGGCCTCAGGAAACTTACAGTCATAGCAGAAGGGGAAACAAACACATCCTTCTTCACATGGTAGCAGCAAGGAGAAGTGCAGAGTGAAGGGGGAGAAAGCCCCTTCTAAAACCATCAGATCTCCTGAGAACTTACTCGCTATCATGAGAACAGCATGAGGTAACTGCCCCCATGATTCAATTACCTCCACCAGGAGATTATGAGAACTACAAGATGATACATGGGTGGGGACACAGGAAAACCATATCACTATGCTAGGTGCTGGCAATTAAAAAGACAAGGCCCCTGCCTTATGGAGGTTCCATCATGAAAGTGGAAAAATAGCTGCTGTACATTGATATACAAATAAAAAGTAAGATTTAGTCATTAATGGTGGTGTTCATTGCAATGGAGGGAATCAATGGGGTGATGTGACAGGAAGTAGTGGGGTTGGGAGGGCAAGTGTGTCAGGGGAAGTCACTTCAGTTCAGGGTCAGGGAAGGGCTCTCCCATGAGGTAACATTTGAGAGCCTGTCTTGCAACAAGAAAGGAATTCTACGCAGAGGGAACAGAAGATGCAAACTCTATGAGGTTGGAAAGAGCTCAGCACTTTCAAGAACTCAAGGGTAGTGGTCCAGCGGGAGAGAAAGAGGTGTCAATGAAGAGGTACATTTATTTGATGCAGGGCCTTAAGGATGGGGAAGGAGTTTGTATTTTATGTTGAGCACAATGAGAAGGTACCAGCATATTTAAGCATGAGCATGGCATGGTCTGATTTACATGTTAAGAAAATTACTCTGGCTGCTGGGTGGAGAATGAAAGGAGTTAGGAATAGATGTGAAAGGGCAGCAAGTGGCAATTGCAGTTATCCAAGCAGAGATGATGGCTGCTGCCTTGCCCTTGGCTGGTTGCAAAACAAAGAGGAAAACAGAGATAACCTCATCTTACTCTAATATATATTTTTATTAAATGTTTTAATAAATTATTTACAAATTCATGTACTTCATTATAATAACAAAGCATTATTATATTGATTAGAACATACAAGCATGTTGTGACCTAATGGCTGGAAATTGTTCTTCTGGAGAAATTAACACTGGTTTGGCAGGTGAGAAGAGGCGTAGGAAGCCCAAGGCTTATATACTTATACTGAGGTCCTGTAAGTATGACTGCTCTACCACTCCCTTCTGGCCTGTGATTGAATTTGTTACCTCTCATCACCACACATCAACCTTAGCCCTGACCTCAGCAATGTCACTTTGACCATGTCCCTTCAGGGCATAGTCTATGGCTACTGGGTTAGTTAGTAACCTGACCCTGCCATCTGCACTCCAGAGTGATCAATATTACCATACAGCGCTTGTTGCAGGACACTCGCTGGTTACCCACTGACTGAGATCCCAATCGCACTGATAAACAGAGGTGGGGATGTACAAAAATTTACCTCAAAGCCATCTGCCTCCTAGGATTGTCCAATCCAGCGATTCTCAATCTAGTTGGATAGTTGGAATCACCGGTAGCATTTTTTAAGTTGCAAATAAGAATCTCTGGGTATAGAGTTCAGAGATGATTGTGCTTTTAAATCTCCCCAAGTGATGCTAATGGGCAGCTAAGTTTGAGAACCACATTTTCTAACCCAACTGTCTTATCTATCACAGTCTAAGACCCTGTGGGACTTCCTCTTTCTCAATCCTCACCCCTAAGTTAGGCTTTGACAAAGAAATACATTCCAGCAGATTATAACAGCTACCGTTTAGTTGGTTCTCACCAGCTTCCAGGCAAGATGATCAGTACCCTGCCAATGCTATCTCATTTCATCCTCATAGCCACCTTCTGAAGCAGCAGCATCAAGAAGGCTGAGAAAATGCTGGCTCAGAGAAGTTATGCGAGACGCCCAAAGTCACATAGCTCATCAGACCAGTCAGACTCCATACCAAGGTCTTATGATTCTTCATCACTAAGCAACTGTAACACTGTCGCTTAGAGAAATCAAAGTTTCAATCCCTGTCTTGCACCCTACTGGCTGTGTAATTTTGGTGAATTATTTAGCCTATCCAAATCCCAAGTCCCTCCTGTAAACAGCTTGTTGTCCACTCCAGCCCTTTTCTCCCCCATAGTTTTTCATTAAGTCTCATTAGTTCTCAAAAGCATTGCATCTCCATGCTACCTGCTTTGTTCTCTGTGTGCCACACGCATCTCACCACGGATTCCTTCAAATCTTGGCCAAGGACCCTCCAGCACCTAGCACAGAGCTTGACCCAAAGTAAGAAGTCAGTGTCCATTGAACTGAACAGGATGGTCTCCCACTGGGATGACATAATTTGGGAATTTGGGTTGTGCTCAGGCATTCAGCAAAACCCTCCACAAGAGCCACATTGGCCCTTACAGAGCTCTCCTATCAGGTGACCAGGGATACTCAATGGAAAACTGCAAAGGGCAGTCTGTGTGATCCCAGGCACTCATTTAGGAGAATTAATTAGACTTGCGTAACTTTGCATATATTCAAGGCAAAAATTTATGATATATTTATTCAAGGCAAAAAAGATGCAGATGTGAAATACCAAAGATAAAAGCATTTTCTCATAACATATAGTGCAAGTGTTAGAGAACAATGCAATTCTACAACTCTCCTTTCTATCACAGGCGAAGTTGGGTCTTCCAAATTATCAAAAGGTGACCCCTATCAGCATAAAAAGGAGAGTAAACTTAGGTCAGAATTGAAGATCAAAAATCAAGAAACAATCAGCCTTCCTTGTTGCCACTTCTACCCTTAGATTAGAACCAGAAGGCTACAGAAGAGAAGGATAAGGGACTAACTTTTGTTCTCTAAATCACTTGCAAAGGACCAAGAGAATTTGTGCAGTTGAGGACCTCTGCATTAGAGAAAAATCAATCACCCCTTCAATCCCAGAATAGATTTTTCTTTAAAAGATCTTTGTGAGGTGGCAACTGCTTAATATAAGATGATGATGATGACGATGATTCTTTCATAGTACCAGTTCTTGCCTTCATTCATTTATTCATTCAAAAAAACACTTACTGAGCATCCACTGAGTAATCTTATCCTCTTCATTGTGCTGCTGGGCTTGAACGGAGAACCCGATGAGACTCCTGTCTATAGAGAATTTCAAAAAGAGACAAAAAAAAAAAAAAAAAAAACTTTAATTGAACTTGAGCAGCTTCATTGTTTGAGCTCAGTTCTTTATCTGAAAAATGGAGAATAAAATACCAATTTTCCATGGTTAGTGTAATAGAATATAATAGCCTCAGTGTGATATCTGTTACATAGTAGGGACTCAATAAAAAACAGTCATTATCACAATTATTCTTGCTATAAGGGAATTTAATGAAGGTACTATGAAATCACAAAGGAGAGAACACTTACCGCTGTGGAACTATTCAATGAGGGAATAAAGGCATCATGTCACCAAGCCAATACTGTACTTCAGAGATTTACAGAATCACTGCTTATATACCACTTAGCAACTTCTGAATGCCTATTAACTTGTCATTTGAAGACCTCAACTCAGGGGTCTGTGTCTCTTTCTGTCCACAGTGACATATGATGTTTAGGTCTTCACTTTCTTTGACAGACCTAGAATCTCCTAAGGAGAAAAATAGAGGGAAATTGAGAGTACATAACCATTAAAATTAATTGCTCACAAACATTAGAAATCAGACACCCATTGCAGTCATAAAATATGGATAAGGATTTGCTGAAAGTCATTTATATTAAATTACTTTTATAATAATATTTAACTTTTAAGTTTTAAATATTTAGTGCTTCTCTTCTTGTTGTTTGCAAGGAAACTTGCAGCTGTTTCACAGCTGAAGAACTCCATATCCATTATAGTTTGAGGCCCACAGGACTGGACATCAAACTAGCAGCTCTGAGAGTTGAGACCAGCATGTGTGTCAGTGACTTGATATTAGCTAACTCTTATTCATTCAACAAAAATTAACTGAAACTTTTGGCATTCCAGATTCCGGGTTATAAAGATATATAAAGCATGATCCAAGAACCCAAAAAACTACCAAGAAAAGACAGAAAGGAAAAAATCAGTTGTTACAAAATGTTGCCTACATTTCCCCCACATTCATTCCCAAATTATTTAATAGCTTTAGAAATGCATCTTGCTCTTTCCCACCTCCATGTCTGTGCCTGTGCTAGTCCCCCTGCCTTAAATGGAAACCCTCTGCCTTGCCATCTCCCAGTTCTCCTTATGGATTTAGCTTTAATTGTAACCAGGGTCATCACTTCCAAGAGGCTTTTCCAGGAACTACTTGCAGTGTAATTTAGACATCAAACATTTAATCCACTCTGTGCATACTTAATCCACCCTTTAGACACTAACTCTTAATTCACTCTGTGCATACTTCAGTCATAATACCCATCACACTTCCCTGCACTTGTTGATTGACTTCTCAGTCTCCTCTGCCAGCCTGTGAGATACTTGTGTCTACTGCATGATTATATTCCTATGTCTTTTGCAGTACCTGACACAGCATAGATGTTCAATTAACTTTTGGAAGTCAATAAAGTAATTGCATAATTAATTAATTTGATATTATAAGTGTTAAAGTAGATGGGTTTACTTAGTATAATGCAACTGTATGGAGGGATACAACCAACTTCTTGTGGGGAATGAGGAAGAGGGATGCTGTCAGGAAATACTTAGAAATGATCATAACATTTGAGCAAATTTCTGGAAAAACTGTGATATGGTTTGGTTCTGTGTCCTCACCCAAATCTCACCTTGAATTGTAGTAATCCCTATGTGTCAAGGATGGGACCAGGTGGAAATAATTGGATCATGGGGGTGATTTCCCCCATGCTGTTCTCATGATAATGAGTGAGTCTTGTGAGATCTGACTGTTTCAGAATCTGGCATTTCCCCTGTTGGCACTCATTCTCTCTCCTGCCGCCCTGTGAAGAGGTGCCTCTCACCAAGATTGTAAGTTACCTGAGGCCTTCCCAGCCAGGCGGAACTGTGAGTCAATTAAACCTCTTTTCTTTATAAATTACCCATTCTTGGGTATTTCTTCATAGTGGCATGAAAATGGACTAATACAAACCAGATATCTTATAATTATGTACATTAAAAACTGAAATTACTGAATTATCATTGTGCCCTCAAAAACATGCTTCAGATATTTTCACATCTAATTAGCATTGTATGGCCTCTGATCCTCTCCTATTGCATCATCCATCACACCGCCATCATCACATCCACTGAAAACATCGTGCACACCACAGAACCAGCAGGAACAAAGGAAAGAAGAGGTCTTTTTCCTTCTTCTACCAAGCTTAGATGGTATAAAGTGCCCAACCTTTAGCTCTTCTGCTAATGTATTCAAAAAGAATTCCAGTCAGATGCCAGACTAAAACCTAAGTTACCTACCAGCAAAGTCTTCATCAAACCCAATCCTATTATTGCAACCCATATATTCATTAAAACCATCACCTTCCGGGTAAACCTGTCAATCTACCAGAGTAACAACAGGAGTCACAGAGAACCAACTGCTTCCTGACTTCATTTCAATACCTCAGAAAGTTTTTCAAAAGACAGAGTCAGACAAAGTCCTGGGATCCTCTAGACCTAAACTAAATTGTGATTATGACCTAGTATAACCTCGGTTCCAGCCACTGCCAAAGGTGATGATTCCCTAAACAGGAATAGAAATCTCACTGTTACTATCGCTGGGAAAGTCTTCTTATGTAGGAAAACATAGGCTGATCTCTGAACAGGAACTTCAGGTGCTTGTTCTGTAACTTGGAATACATTAAGCTTTGCTGTGCCCTGGAACCTCCATTAAACACACCCAAGGGAGGACACCCACCGCTTGCAGGCCTAAGGAAATGATTTGCTTCCAACTGCAAATCCCTTCGACCTACTTCCAACCTGTAGTTGGAACATCCCTGCTAGATCCTTTTGAATTGTTAAGATAAGAGTTAGCATTCGGTATTATTTGGGTAACCTAATATCATAAAAGAAAAAAAAAACAGATCCAAAAATATATGGTGGCTAAACAAAATAGAAATTTACATGTTGTTTACAAACCAGTAAAGGCAGATGAAAGAATTGTGAGATGGGGGCAAGGAGTTGTTTTCCTGTTCCACACAGCACTGACAAAGAATCTTCCATCTTTGACATGTGGTTTCTATACTGCAAGGAAACTGTCTCGTCACAACCAGCTACAAGGAGAGAAGCACCTGGAGTGATGTGTATCACTTCTATTTATCTTGCATTCTACAGAACTCAGTCACATGGCCACATCAAACTTCAAGAAAGGTTGGAAAATGTGATCTAGCAGTGTGCCCGAGAAGAAGAAAGGAGCAAGGATTTTGGTAAGCAGCAGCTATTGATGGAAAATAATTTGCATTTTTTAAGAGCATTCATGCAACAATCACCCTATAATAGGCAGTAACAAACCTAAGGAAGCAAGTGCAAGAGCATAGGTAGACCTATCTTTAATCCTCTCTGAGTCTCAGATTTCTCCTCAATGAAACAGAGAGAAAAATCGATGTAGGAATAAATGAGCCAATGGGGTCAAACACCTATCACAATGCCTGGCGCATAGGTGCTCAACAAATGTGGTGGTGCTGGTGGTAATTTGCAATTATTCACTATTCCTGGGTAAGATATTGTTTTCATTTTCAGTATGTAAAACAAGTAAGTGCCAAGTTCCAATCTTTGCTGGAGCAATTAGCCACCAATTCAGTTCACACTCTCCTTCCCACACCTCTACTTTTGCCCCTAGAGCTACCACTCTGCCTGCATGGGAAGTCTTAACCCTTGATGAGGGACCAATGTCCACTCCATATCCCAAGAACATTCCAGGTCAGTCTTTAACTGCAGCCGTGATAAATCACTAGGATTGGTCTGCCTGTCACAGCACATAAAATACAAACCATCAAATGCTGATGAAATAATATCCACCACTGAGTGCACAAAAGTGTGTGGCTGGAAGGATGTCTGATTGCCTAGCAAGTTCATTTGTTCCTTGCTTTAAAGTGATCAATCATTTACTCAAATTTCAGTGAAATGGCCTGAAATGTGGAAGATAAAACAGCCCAGAGCTCGGGCACAGTAGATTGGAAACAAGTCTCAGCAGTGGTCATGAGCAGGCAGCCACATCAGAAACAGCAAAGCCCCAGGGGCCCTGGGCTTCTCAGCTGGGAGCAGAAGGGGCTCTTCATGTGATTGAGTCTCAGTAGGAACCTGCTGCTTTAGCTCGAACTAAGCTGCAGCTTCCATCACTTGCTGTGGCACTTAGAGCACTTGCAAGGTACTCCCTGGAGTCCCACTCTCAACTTCTGGAGCACCTGCTCCTCCGGTTCATTTCCGGTAGCCCTCCTACAGCAACTGCCAATAAATATGAGGGGACTTCAAAAAGTTCATAGAATAATGGAATTAAAAGATGCAAATAAAAAAATATAAACTTTGTTTCCCAACATAAGCTCCATCAAAGTTAAGACACTTTAGTAAGCCATGATACCAGCCATTGAGTTCATCCCTAAAGAACCAAGGGTCCTAGGAATTTAATGTCACTGCAGTTCCTTTTACATTAAAACTGAAGAAAATGGTGCTCTTTACAGATTTTTTTAAGATTAGGGCACAAAAATAAATCAGAAGGAGCCAAATCATGACTGTCAGGTGGATGCCTAATGAAATTCTTCTTATTGAAACTCTTAAAAAATGGTCCTTGT
This sequence comes from Rhinopithecus bieti, assembly GCF_001698545.2. Taxonomy (NCBI): domain Eukaryota; kingdom Metazoa; phylum Chordata; class Mammalia; order Primates; family Cercopithecidae; genus Rhinopithecus; species Rhinopithecus bieti. Next base: position 645,002 of record NW_016826376.1, read on the forward strand.
TTAATGAGAGGAATGAGCAGGAGCATTGTCATGGTGGAGAAGGACTGTCTAGTAAAATTTTCTTGGGCATTTTTATGCTAAAGATTTGCCTTTCTCAAAACACTCTCATAATAAGCAGATGTTATCATTTTGGCACTCCTGAGAGTTAACAAGCTAAATGCCTTGAGTATCCCAAAAACCTGTTGCAATGACCTTCCCTCTTGATTGGTTCACTTTTGCTGTGACTGGACCACTTCCACCTCTTGGTAGCCATTGCTTTGATTGTGCCTTGTCTGTGGAATCATACTGGTAAAGTCATGTTTCATCTCCTGTTCCAATTCTTCCAAGAAATGCTTCAGTATCTTTATCCCACTTACTCAGAATTTACATTGAAAGCTCTGCTTTTCTCTGCAGCTACTCTGGGCGCAATGATTTTGGCATTCATTGAGTGGAAAGTTTGTTAAGCTTTAGTTTTTCAGGCAGAATTGGGTAAGTAGAACCAATTGAGATATCTGTGATGTTGGCTAGTGTTTCTGTTATTAATCATTGGTCCTCTCATTTAGGGCATAAGCCAGATTAATTTTTTCCTCACAAGTTGATCTGCGGCTGCGGGTTTCATTGTCAACATCATCTTGCCTCTTCTTAAAATGAGTTATCTGCTTGAAAACTGTTGATTTCTTTGGGGCATTGCCCCCCTAAACTTTTTGTAAAGCATCAATTATTTCACCATGTTTCCACCCAAGCTCCACCATAAATTTGATGTTTGTTCTTGATTCAATTTTATCAGAATTCATGGTTTTCTGATAGGGGCTCTTTTCAAAGTGATATCTTAGCACTTTTGGTGCCTCAAACTAGGTCCTGTCTACACATGTTATAACAAGTTAGTATGAGTTTATTTTGGTGCAAAAAACCTGAAATCCAATAGTAGTTATTTTATAATATGCATGTTATAAGAAATTGTTGAAGTCTCCTTGTATTAATTAAAAGTCTCCTTGTAAAATTAAAAGATTTTAGCCATTCAGATCCTTTCACACAGAAATTTCATCTTCAGTAGTCACTCCTAAAAAAAATTATCCTGGATTGTAAAAAACATATGAAAAAAAGCTCAACATCACTGATCATCAGAGAAATGCAAATCAAAACCGCAATGAGATATCATCTTACGCCAGTCAGAATGGTGATTTCTAAAAAGTCAAGAAACAACAGAGGCTGGTGTGGTTGCAGAGAAATAGGAGTGCTTTTACGCTGTTGGTGTGAAAGTAAATTACTTCAACCATTGTGGAAGACAGTATGGTGATTCCTCAAAGATCTAGAACCAGAAATACCATTTGGCCCAGCAATCCCATTACTGGGTATATACCCAAAGGAATATAAATAATTCTATTACAAAGATACATGCCCATGGATGTTCATTGCAGCACTGTTCACAATAGCAAAGACATAGAATCAACCCAGATGCCCATCAGTGATAGACTGGATAAAGAAAAAGTGGTACATATATACCATGGAATACTATGAACCCATAAAAAGGAATGAGATCATGTCTTTTGCAGGGACATGATGGAGCTGGAAGCCATTATCCTCAACAAACTGATGCAGAAACAGAAAATCAAACACCACATGTTCTCACTTGTAAGTGGGAGCTGAACAATAAGCACACATAGACACAGGGAGGGGAACAACATACACTCGGGCCTGTCAGGGGGTGGAGTGGTAGGAGGGAGAGCATTAGCAATAATAGCTAATACATGCTGGGCTTAATATGTAGGTGATGGGTTGATAGGTGCAGCAAACCATCATGGCACACGTTTACCTATGTAACAAACTTGCACATCCTGCACATGTACCCTGGAACTTAAAATAAAAACTAAAATTAATTTTTAAAAATTATCCTGTCTGGGCATGGTGGCTCATGCCTGTAATCCCGGCACTCTGGGAGGCTGAGGCAGGAGGATTGCTTGAGGCCAGGAGTTTGAGACCAGCCTAGGCAACAGAGCAAGACCCTTTCTCTACAAAAACTAAAAAGTAGCCAGGCACTATTCACAATAGCAAAGACTTGGAACCAACCCAAATGTCCATCAGTGACAGCCTGGATTAAGAAAATGTGGCACATATACATCATGGAATACTATGCAGCCGTAAAAAAAGGATGAGTTCATGTCCTTCGTAGGGACATGGATGCAGCTGGAAACCATCATTCTCAGCAAACTATCGCAAGAACAGAAAACCAAACACTGCATGTTCTCACTCATAGGTGGGAATTGAACAATGAGATCACTTGGACACAGGAAGGGGAACATCACACACCGGGGCCTGTTATGGAGTGGGGGGAGGGGGGAGGGATAGCATTAGGAGCTATATCTAATGTAAATGACGAGTTAATGGGTGCAGCACACCAACATGGCACATGTGTACATATGTAACAAAGCTGCACGTTGTGCACATGTACCCTAGAACTTAAAGTATAATAAAAAAGAAAAAAAAGTAGCTAGGCATGTTGGCACATGCCTGTAGTCCCAACTACTCTGGAGACTGAGGTGGGGAATCCCTTGAGCCCAGAAGTTCAAGGTTGGGCAGTGAGCTATGATCTACAACACTGCTGTACGTCCAGGCCTGAATGACAGATGGGGAACCCTGTCTCCAAGAATGATAAAATAAAATCAATCCTTAAGTATGGAAAATAGCCTTATGCAACAAAGGTGCTCCCACCAGCAATGCTATAATAACCAACAGTAAAAGCCCAAACTCATACAATTGGAATTCCATTTGCAGTCCAGTGGTAAGAAAAATTGCTTCAGTTAGAGTAATGAAACATCAACACATTGAAATACATGTTACCAATGATTTGTGATAAAGGGAAATGGTTTACTGTTACGTTAAGTGAGAAGAGGAAGAAACAACAGCACTATGAGATACAGACTCAGCTTTAAAGAGGAAACAAAAAACTATGGTTATATAAGATATTATCACTGGGGGAAAGTTACGATGAAAGTGTAACACAAAACTCTGTATTATTTCATAATTTCTTGTAGACCTTAAACTATTTCCAATAAAAAGTATTGTTTAGCAAACCAGAAAAACAGTTGTGGCATTGGGAGGCAATACAGTATAGTAGCTACAGAACATATGATGAAACAAAAGTAGTGCAGGTGGTCAATTATGGAAGAGATTTAAACCATCCGTTCTTCTTTGTTTAATGTCAGCTCATAATAAAACTCCCATAAGAAACCTTTCTAACAATCGTCCTGTCCCATGCAGTTGACCATTTTATTACTCAGAGTCTTCTTAGGGCAGAATAGACCAGAAACCCCGGGTGAAATACAGAAAGTTGTTTCCTTGTAACTAATACATTATCAGAAACAAATATGACATTTATAGGCATTCTTACTCAACTGTGTGCCAGGCAGCACAGGGTAGGTGTTTTATAAAATATTAATCTACCACAATTCTAAAAGGCAGTACCATTAAATCCATTTTAAAGATGAAAAAATGAAATTAAAGAGAAGTCCCAGTGACTTTGTCTAAAAGTCATAACTGGTGAGGCAATTTAGGTGGAGTTTAAACTAGAGGCTATGCAGGTTCTAAATCCCAGACTTTTTCCAGAAACAAATTCTTTATCAATTATTTACTTCTTTAAAAATTTAATTTACTGATGTTATGGGGCGAATGTGTCTCCAAAATATCATGTGTTAAAAACTTAGTACTCTAAAGTGGCAAGGCGTGTTTGGAGATAGGGCTTTGCGGAGGTATTCAGGTCATGAAGGGCTTTGTCTCATAAATGAATTGATACCAACTATAAAAAGTGTTTTCAGGTGTAGGTTTTTGGCTTTCTCTTGCCTTCTGCTTCTCCAATGTGAGGACAGTAGCAAGAAAAACCCTCGACCAAGATGCCAATGCCATTGATCTTGGGCTTCCCAGCCTCCTACAACTGTGAGGAAATAAATTTTGCTCTTTGTGAATTAATGTAGTCTGAGGTATTCTGTTATAAGAGCCACAAAACGGACTAAGACCCTAATGTAACAGCAAATGCCCTTCTGGGGCTTTAGTTGCGCTCAACTGTGAATCTGCACGCTGCTGGATTGAGTTTCACCCAACTCTACGAAGACACAAGGATTCCCCAGGAGCTCTACGCCTCTCCTGTTGAGACACTCCCCCACCAGGCAATGGTCTTGCTAGATCAGAGATGCTCAACCAACTCAGGAACTCTTAATCCCAAAGTACTAGGAAGCTCACACCTGGACATTTTGGATTTACTTTGTCTGGGATGCGGCTTAGTCATAGGTAACTGATGGCACAGGGTTGAGAACCACTGTCCTAACTCTGACAACCTTTCTCTTTCTTCGTCTGCCACTCATCCTAAGCAGCTTCCTCCATGAAACTCCATGACACTCCCAACCTGGCCTTCCAAATTATGCTTATACAAATGGAACGGAATGATCTTTATATGATCATTCTGATAAGTGACTGTGCGACTCTCCTGTATGCACAACTTTTAGTAGACTTCCCAAGGGTAATACCCACCTGGGATTCGTTAAGACTGGCAACACAGGCCCTTACCTGGCCTGACCCCAGGGCTCTGCTATCCCCAGGCATCCCTCTGCAGCCATTTCAGACAGCACCCCAAACAGCAGATTACCCCATGCCGCCAACCACGATCAAGACTGTCGTACAACTAAGGCCAGATTCACCCTGCATTTACCTGGAAGGCTCTCCCATCCTGTTATCTACTTTGTCCATTCACCCAGCTTTTCAAATCCATTGCCCCTCCTCCCCTGCTCCCACCTTCACAACTCACTGCATCTTCCTAGAACTCTTCTGTAGTTCCCTCAGGCAGAGCTAAGAATTCTGTCGTCTGTGTTCCTATATGTCTATCAGGCAGCTTAATATATCTATTAAGTCCTCACCACAGTGAATCATTGCAACCACACATAGTGCTCACCTCTCCTCTGAGACTCTGAGCTCCTTGAGAGCCGTGCAGTGTTCACTCCAGCATCCCGAGAGTGCAATGTGTGTATAAAATACCCTTCAATATGTGTCAAATAACTGAATGAATGAATAAACAGACATAATAACAAGCATATACTGTGCTCATGGGTCACTGAGAAAGGTTCGAATAATTTTCAAACGGCTTCTTCCTCAGACCAACAATGTCTCCTGATTGACAGGCACTACCGTGGAAATCAAACAGGGCAGAGTGGCAGGGAGAAGTGGCAGAAAAGTAGACAGAACCAGGACCTCTCCTCACAGTTTAAACCAGACTTAAGCTGGCAGCCCACACACCAAGCAAGTACACAGAGGTTTCCTTTGGCCCAGAAAGTGCTTTAAAATTCCGCTTCTACACTTACACTTGCTGTGTCAGAGGCTCAGGCAACACTCAACCTGCATTCCCACCAGGCTTCAATGACTGCAGTGGGGTAGCTGCTCTCGCATTTCGAGAAAGCACCTGTGTTCTCCACTGTGCCACAGTCCCTGGAAGTCTCTGTTGTTTTCCCCCAGCTCATCTCTCCCAGTATGTTTGCTGTCTGGCCCCTGCAGGCATTTGAGTTTGCAACCCTGGGTTTAAACAGATTGCTTGGCTTAAGGAGTTAAAACACCTGTGTGTGCTCATTCTTTGCACCAAAGAATAACAGGAAGGATTTCTGCAGCTCCATTTCTCTCTAGGCTAGAAAGTTTAATAAAACCTAGCTGCTGCTGCCTGGCTTTAGGGCTGAGAATGCCAGGGGCCATGACTGGGAAAGGAGAACAAAGTCGGGGGAGGAGGAGGCAAGGCGTAGCACAAAGAGGCTATCTGGAAGTGTGACCCTCTGCTCTGCCAGGCTGAGATAAGCTCCTCCGCAGGACTGCTAAAGGGAAGGTGAGGACGGAGCCGGACACTCAGCAAGGGGAAGCCTTCAGGAAGGAATTCCTCAGCAAGTCTGCTAGACAAGCCACTGTCTCATGAAGCTTTAGCTCCACTCACTGTCTCATGAAGCTTTAGCTCCACTCACTGGCTGGCTATAAATTAAGCTTCAGGAAGCCAGCATAGCTCAGCAAAGCTTCCAGGCAGCCCCAAGGCACTGCTTAGAAGAGGAACTTTTCCTCAAACTCCACCTCTTACAGGGTTTCCGTAGGCTGGCCATTTATGGGTTGTGTGACCCTGGACCTCAGTGTACTTGGCCAGGCGCGGTGGCTCAAGCCTGTAATCCCAGCACTTTGGGAGGCCGAGACGGGCGGATCACGAAGTCAGGAGATGGAGACCATCCTGGCTAACACGGTGAAACCCCGTCTCTACTAAAAATACAAAAAAAAAAAAAAAAAAAAAAAAAAAAACTAGCCGGGCGAGGTGGCGGGCGCCTGTAGTCCCAGCTACTCGGGAGGCTGAGACAGGAGAATGGCGGGAACACAGGAGGCGGAGCTTGCAGTGAGCTGAGATCCGGCCACTGCACTCCAGCCTGGGCAACAGAGCAAGACTCCATCTCAAAAAAACAAAAAAGAAAACAAGGAGTATGAACTAGATTTATCTCTAGTGTACTTTCTAGGTGTTTCTTTCTTTGTTTTTAAACAAGGTCTGACTCTGTCACCCAGGCTAGAGTGCAGCGGCATGATCACAGCTCACTGCAGCCTCAACCTCCTGGGTTCAAGTGATCCTCCTGCCTCATCCCCCCAAGTAGCTGGGACCACAGGCATGCACCACCACTCCGGGCTAATTTTTTTTATTCTTTGTAAAGATGGGGTTGCAATGTTTCCCAGGCTAGTCTCGAACTCCTAGGCTCCTAAGAATTTTAACATTTGAGTTTTCTTCCAACAAAGAGGTGATTCCCACATAGAGGAAAATATAACTTTATATAAACATATATAAACCCTGCTTTCCACTTTAATTAAGCCATAAATTCCTGCGGCAGCTAGAGATGTGAAGAGGCAAGTGAGAAGAGGAAATGGGCATAAGACTCTCAGCAGCTTGGAAATAAACAGGGATGACTGAAGTGACCCTGCAGCTCCAAAGGTGGCTATTCATTAGCCTCCTCCTGTCCTTAGACTCAGCTGGAGCATTGCATCCACTGGCTCCCAGGTTGCAGGGGATGTCAGCAGCTCCAGCTCGCCTGATTGAAGGAGGCCATGTGGCTTTCCCTGGACTCCCTGCTTAGACTGTGATTCCCTGTAGGGCCTGGATCCATTGACCTCTTCTTCTCCCACCCTACCCAGCACTCTTCTTCATGAGTTTATTTTCTCCTATCTTTTTTCCCTCCACTTTTCATTAAAATTTTTTTGATTAAGTACCTCCTATGGGCCGGATATTTTTCTAGAGTCTGGGAACACCTCAATGAGCAGACAGGTTCTTAGTTCTCATAGATCTTTCATTCTAGAGAGAAAGCTGACCGATTAAAAAAAATAATACAGCAGGCGGTGAGGGGTGCTATAAAGAAGGATGAGCAGGGTAAGTGGTTGGGAAAATGTGGGACTTTGTCCTCTAGAAGCCAGCGAAAGCTTCTCTGTTAAGGTGACATTTGACAGAGATTTGAAGACACTGAAGGAGTGAGCCATTTGGGTCTCTAGGGAAAGAGCATTCTTCCCCAGGCAGAGAAGAGCAAGTGCACAGGCCATGATGAAGTGAGCTTGGCCAGAATGAGGGACACCAAGGGCGGCCTACAGTGCATGCAGGTCTTAAGAGATGAGGTTCCCGGTGCCCTTTGACTGCTCCAGAGATCCTGTGCTCACAACACAAAGCCCCAATCATCCTAAAATATATCTATGCTATAGAAATTTGTCCCAAAATTTCCTTTCATCATGATTTACCTTCTGGTATCCCACCCATGAAAGTAGAAATTTCCTGCTTTCTCCTAATAATTACTAATCTGTCTTCTCCCCTAAAATGTAAGGCCAAGGAGAACAGGGACTTGGCCTATTCATTCACTGCTCTGTGTTCAGCTCCTATTTCAGTACTGAAAACCAAGTAGGCCCTCAATAAGTTTTTATTTTGAATTTATTTATTTATTTATTTTTATTATTATGTTTATCTTTTTGAGATGGAATCTCTCTCTGCTGCCCAGGCTGGAGTGCAGTGGTGCGATCTCGGCTCACTGCAACCTCCACTTCCTGGGTTCAAGCATTTCCGGCTGATTTTTGTATTTTTAGTAGAGACAGGGTTTCACCATGTTGGCCAGGCTGGTCCCAAGCTCCTGACCCCAAATGATCCGTCCACCTTGGCCTCCCAAAGTGCTGGGATTACAGAAATGAGCCACCGCCCCTGGCCAACCCTCAATAAATATTTATTTTCTAGATGAAAGGGGGAACCTAGCTATGTTACATGGTAATGAGGCAGCTGACTTTCTTGGAAGCAGAAGACCTAATTCTAGATTTGGTGACACAAAAGCAATAAAGGAAGGACCTCTGTAAATCACTCATGTCTCTGAGCCTCAGCTCTCAAAGTGTTGGATTAGAACTAGGGATGGCAAAATTCTGCTACAGGCACAACCACTCACCCTCTTCCATGCCCACTAGACTCTCTAATGAACTGTAGCTGTCTGTCTCTAGAAAAGCTTCAGAATTCTTCCCACCCAATGCTCTTAGCAGCCACAACCAAAGGGTCAGAGGTGACGCTTACAATGAACCCAATTTGCCACCCCTCAATTAGATGTTTAATATTCCTTTCCACTTGCCAGGCGTGGTGGCTCACACCTGTAATCCCAGCACTTTGGGAGGTCAAGGCGGGCAGATCACAAGGTTGGGAGATGGAGACCATCCTAGCTAACACGGTAAAATCCCATCTCTACTAAAAGTACAAAAAATTAGCCGGGCGTGGTGGTGGGTGCCTGTAGTCCCAGCTACTCAAGAGGCTGAGCCAGGAGAATGGCATGAACCCGGGAGGTGGAGCTTGCAGTGAGCGGAGATTGAGCCACTGCACTCCAACCTGGGCGACAGAGTGAGACTCCGTCTCAAAAAAAAAAAAAAAAAAAAAAAAAAATTTCCTTTCTC